>NW_011442743.1:0-931 GCF_000754665.1 Bison bison bison | reverse complement strand
GGAGTTGGTGATGGACAGGGAGGCCTGGCGTGCTGCGATTCATGGGGTTGCAAAGAGTCAGATACGACTGAGTGACTGATCTGATCTGATCTGATGTACATTTTAAAAGATATAATGCTATTGCAAACTTAGAAGACCACAATATAGAGAAAGTATAACTAGGAAGCCAAAAAGTTTGTGTGATACACTTTATTGTGGTATTTCCTTTATTGCCATGGTATGAAACCAAACCTACAGCATCACCACAGTGGTTTCAAATGAAATCAAGCATTTAAAACAATCTGTCTGTAATTTTATATCCTACTGTATAGATATTCTAAAAATCTGCTATTGAAATGAGGTGAATTAGTAACAAACACATAGCAGGAGATAATGTTGAATCTCAAAATTCAAGTGAATGATAAATATTATGGTAGAGCTAATAAGCAAAGACAATGCTGAAATATACAGGTTGATATAATCCTCTATGTCTCTTTAAAGAAATAATTCTTTAGAATAGATTCTAAACCCAGGATATGGGTCCCTTCCAGTATGCAAGGTCAGGATTCTGGAGACTTGGTGTCCAGCATAAGGACAAGAATAATGACTACTCTAAGAATAATAATATGAAGGCATAATCCAAAAATTTCTACTTTAGCTCTCTTTATTCCCATAACCAGTGGAGGGATTTTTTTCCCCATTAAAAACAAGGCAAAGTAACTCCCCCCAGATTCACATACCTAGTAGCTAATAGAACTCTGGGCCTACTGAGTAGCCTTGAATACCATGCTGCATTGTAGTTCAAATCAGGGAAGATACAGGACCCCTCTTTACCCAGTGGTTATGGGGTCATCACCAAATTCTAAATATAAGATAGTGCTGTGCTGCTCTGAGGGGACTATAATTCTCAAGGTCCTTTCACACTTTTTTGACTGTAAGAGCAGCGATTTTG
>NW_011442742.1:0-931 GCF_000754665.1 Bison bison bison | reverse complement strand
TCTTCGGCGCTCAGCCTTCTTCACAGTCCAACTCTCACATCCATACATGACCACAGGAAAAACCATAGCCTTGACTAGATGAACCTTTTTTGGCAATAGGCATGGACAAATATGAATGGATGGGAGAAACAGTAGCACAATTTCATGTCATCTACCATCACTGATCTGATCACTTTTTTTTTCAAAGGACTTAAAAAAGAAAGGATGTGTTTAGTAGTGAATGAAGTTTCTTCTTAGAGAGATGAATGATCAAATAAAAAAAATACATATTGCTATAAATAATATTGATCTTTGTGATTTATTACACCTGCATTTCTATCTATAATGAAAATAGTTTTTAAATCTTTCAACTGAAAGTGAAAGAAAATTAAATTCCACAAAAAATGGCTAATATATATAGATCACTAGTTATTTAAGGTATAACATTTTCTACATCTATGTTTTTAGTTCATTGTCATAGTCACACTTTTAGGTAAGATCTATTGCTATTAATATTTTTAAGGACAAAGACATTTAGGTTAAAACAAGATAAATATTTTTTAAAAGAGCAACCAAGGTTCTGAGTTTATTGGAAACATATTTGATGCCTAATCCCAAGTTCTATATGTTACATTTTATACTTCTTTGGGTTTCCTTTAGATTCTTTAGGTTATTCTTACCTCATATAGGCTTCTTTATTGATTGCAGAAAACATTATTTTACTTCTGATAGTTATATATTCAAAACTATATTAGAATAACTTAAAAACTTATAAGAGAAAACACAAAATTATTTATTTAAAATTATGTATGGTTTTAAAAATTGAGATGAGTTTAAAATATTAAGTGTAGTGAGGAAATTAATTCAGTCTGTTATTTATGAAAGGTAGAAGATAGGACATACATTTTCTAATGTTCTCTGTAGAGTATGGATAATAATGGAACCATAGTGA
>NW_011442741.1:0-931 GCF_000754665.1 Bison bison bison | reverse complement strand
GAGACCCAAGTTTGATCTGTGGGTTGGAAAGATCCCCTGGAGAAGGCAATGCCTACCCACTCCAGTATTCTTGCTGGAGAATCCCATGCACAGAGGAGTCTGGTGGGCTATAGTCCATGGAGTCACAAAGAATCTAATACGACTGAACAGCTATCACTTTGACCCTTCTCAGAATCTGAAATCTCTCTATTCCTTTCTTTCTCAGTCTATAAATCTTGGTAGAGGGTTACTAATCAGAGGAGCTAAGTGGCTTAATTCTGAGAATTTTGGCTTTTCTTCTTTTTTCCTCTAGACTGACCATGAAGGCATCCAGGATTATGGAGCTGTTATTTGAGGATGCTAGGTAAAGACCTGGCTGATGGACAACCCTCACCTCAAGTTGACTAGATAAACTGGTTAACTTAAGTAGCCTGAGATAAAAATAGTGATTCCCAAAGAGAGGTGTAAAGCAAGATGGCTATTGGAGGTCACTAAATGAATGCATTTTTATTCTAATCTAGTATTTATTTTAATATTCCCTTCTATTCTTTGCAAGTGATACTAGTTTCCAGTTAGTAGGGATGAAAAATTCCTATTAAAAATTCATGAATTTAAGTTAAAAATCAAGTCAGTAAAATAAAACAAATAATAAAAATATGATATCCATGACAACCGATCAAAAATCATGAAGGATGGTACATGAATTACTGAATTTCTGGACACATGGAGATGTGAGGGGGCTAATAAGAGCTATGAGAAGGTGCCCTAGGGAGCTGTAGGTACAGGGCACCCAGTGATGTGGGATGGGAATGAAGGACAGCACAAGTGACTGAGGCCAGTAAGCCTGCTCACTCTTGGAATAGGACTAATGTAAGAAGGGAGGGTGGAGAAGGCAATGGCAACCCACTCCAGTACTCTTGCCTGGAAAAATCCCATGGACGGAGGAGCCTGG
>NW_011442740.1:0-931 GCF_000754665.1 Bison bison bison | reverse complement strand
TGATATTTCATGACCTGAAGGTGGGAGTAAACCCTTCTGCATAAAGAAGGCAATAAACAAGCCAAGGAACTAGGGAGCTCTTCTTAATTTCCCTCTGGCATCCCAAGTAAAATGAATTGTAAAAGCCACACTGTTTGGAATGTAAAGACAAGGCCCAAATGTTCTTAATTTACTCCCAGGGAGCACTCAATCCAGCTGACTGTAACATAAGGAATTTAATAAAGTAAAAGCAAGTTATCTAGTCAAACCTCCTGCTGCTTTTTTATAATATCAAAATGAAAATAGGCTTAATTTGGTGTTATTGTAATCGAATTCATTATGATATCCAAACATGTTTTATGCTTTCCTCCCCTTGGATATGATGTTGCTGCTGATTGTATGGATGGGAAGGAGGTTAAATTGCTCACTTGTTGAATGCAGATTAATTCTTGATGCTGAGGAATTGCTCACCAAACTTTACAGATAATTTAGAAACTGTTCATTTCTAATGGAAATATGCTGGATAAACTGAGTCATTTTATTTTATTTAATGAAGAGCTTATTAGACAATTTTATATACAAGGTTGTTATTAATCCAACATGAATTGTTTTTCTGTAAACTCACTGTAAGTACAAAAGATTAAAGTTGAAATTATCAACAATGGCTATGCATCCTGGTCTGCTAGGTGCTCTGCAGGCTTCCTCAGATGATATGAGTGTGCCTATGCCCATGAGGCTGTTCAAGGAGACAAAGGAATCACATTAGACACTGAGCCTTAAAGAATACAGAGGACAACAGAAGTGTCAGCCATGAGTTCAGAGAGTGAATTCAAACTAATCCCTTGCCCACTCCAGTACTTTTGCCTGGAAAATCCCATGGACGGAGGAGCCTGGTAGGCTGCAGTCCATGGGGGTGCTAAGAGTAGGACATGACTGAGGGACTTCACTTTCA
>NW_011442739.1:0-931 GCF_000754665.1 Bison bison bison | reverse complement strand
TCCCATGGACTGTAGCCTGCCAGTTGCTCTGTCCATGGGGATTCTCCAGGCAAGAACACTGGAGTGGGTTGCCATTTCCTTCTCCAGGGGATCCTCCCAACCCAGGGATCGAACCCAGGTCTCCCACACCACAGGCAGATTGTTTACTGTCCAAGCCACCAGGGAAGCCTGATGTGGGGCTAAATTCTGGTTGATTGGCTGTGCAGTTGGGACATGTCTGCCCGATAACCAATGCACCGAGTTGCGGGTGTCCATTTCCAGAAAGCAGGCCCTACGTTTCTTCTTTCTTTAGACAATGGTCACAGTAGCTGTGCTTTCTTTGGCAGACGTGGTGCTGGAGAAAGCCATGCACAAGTGCATCCTGAAGCCCCTGAAGGGCCACATCGAGGCCATGCTGAAGCACTTCCACGTGGCCGATGGCTCATGGAAACAACTCAAGGAGAACCTGCAGCTCGTGCGGCAGAGGAATCCCCAGGAGCTAGGCGTCTTTGCCCCCACCCCTGACTTTGTGGATGTGGAGAAAATCAAGGTCAAGTTCATGACCATGCAGAAGATGTATTCGCCAGAAAAGAAGGTCATGCTGCTGCTCAGAGTCTGCAAGCTCATCTATACCGTCATGGAGAACAACTCAGGTGAGGCTACCACCCCATCCAGGCTCTTGGCCCTCCGATGGGCTTTCCAGTCCCCAACTGCTCTTCCTTTCAGCTTCTTGACCTCACCGAGGGCCTCATAAAAATGCAGGTGTTACTCTGGTTCTGGCAAATTAGTCCACATGCAACAAACTACAGCACCAAAAATCCAGGACAGGGCAACAAGAGTTTTGTACAATGCCAGTTTATAAAAGCTTTAGTTCAGAAACTTCCCTGGCAACCCAGTGGTTAAGACTGCATTTCCAACACAGAGAGCAAGAGTTAGATACCTGGTCAGGGAT
>NW_011442738.1:0-931 GCF_000754665.1 Bison bison bison | reverse complement strand
GAACAGCTAGAATGATCCTTACAATAATGAAAACAAATTATATTCCTTCCCTACTCAAAACCTACTCTTGTAGATCTCTATTGTAGTTAAAAGATAGATTCCTTATCATGGCCTACATTATATAACTTCTCCTAGATCTCTGGATACATTTTACCTTGCTTTTCACACTATGTCCATATTTTAAGCTATTTATTTCTATCTCAGGGCTTCTGTACTTAAGAGTTCCAGCCTACCTGGAATGTTCTTCCCTATCATCTTTTCATAACTTACTTCTTCAATACATTCAAGTCTCTGTTCAAAAGTCCTCTCTAGAAAAGCACTTTCTTTGCCTATCATTTCCAAAGGTATGCTGGTAAATTGACTCTTGGAGAAGGGGTGGGAGTTCTGATTACAGCCATTGCCAATTCCCTTGATTTCAAGCTACAGATGACTTAAAAACCTACTTGCAAAAATCCTGAATGTTTCACAATAAACTTTCTTGAACCAGTATAAGCTACATCTGAAATGTCAACTTCTTTACCATACTCGTCTAATTCTCTATCCTCTACCTTATTTTATCTTTTTGTACTGCCTAAAATTATGAGTTTGATTGCCTATTTGCTGTTTCTCCTTAAGAATATAAGTACCACTAGAGCAGGGAATCTGTCTGTCTTATTCACTAGAATACTGTTAACATTCAGAATAACCCCTGGAACACGGCAGACAGCCTATAATCATTTGATGAAAAAATTAATAAATAAGTGGGTCAAGCCTATCTGCTATCCTCAGTGCCCCTCAAGAAAGCTGGAGTTTAGAGCTCATACCTTTGAATTCTTCCCAGCAATGTTTACTTTTTGTTCTCTTAGAGCTCATACCTTTGAATTCTTCCCAGCAATGTTTACTTTTTGTTCTCTCCGAATGAGAGATAATGTAGGAAAAAGATAACTATGTT
>NW_011442737.1:0-932 GCF_000754665.1 Bison bison bison | reverse complement strand
GTGGATCACAATAAACTGTGGAAAATTCTGAAAGAGATGGGAATACCAGACCACCTGATCTGCCTCTTGAGAAATTTGTATGCAGGTCAGGAAGCTCTGGCTGATACTTTGTATGAAATCACCACCTACTTGGACTCCTACCCTTCCCAATCCTGCTTACATGATATTAGCCAGTTTTTCCTGGAATATTATTCATAAATCATTTGTGCATATATTGGCATCTCAGAGTCTGCTTCTAGAGAACCCCTTTTAAGACACCTTACTATTAGCAAGAAATTCAGAAGATTATAGAGAGAAAGGAAATATATTAATGAAAAATGAAGAATACAAGATACTTCCAGAAGAAAACTACAATAAATTTAAAAACATTTTCAGAGATCTTCCAAGCCTGATAGGCCACATTACAGATTCATATGAGAGGTGTTTTAAGTCAATAGTTGGAATAATTACTATAAGTACTATTTGGATAAATAAAACTGGGCCTGACTGATTAAATTTTTATCTCATAAATACTTAACAACTAAAAGTTACTTGGTTATATCAGAGAAAAATAGAGTATGGGCCTGCACCAAAGGCCCAGGGCAATATGGTGTTTAACATACCATCTGCAAGGTTATGACATACAACACCTCATACCAGGTGTACTCCTGCCTATCTCTCCAAATAGTTATTTGGCATTCATTATAGGAACAATTTAGGTAGCAAATTCCCTGGTAGCTCAGCTGGTAAAGATCAGCCTGCAATGCAGAAGACCCGGGTTCAATTCCTGGGTTGGGAGGGCTACCCATGCCTGTATTTTTGCGTTTCCATGGTGACTCAGACAGTCAAGAATCTGCCTGCAGTGCAAAAGACCTGGTTCAATCCCTGATTAGGGAAGATTCCCTGGAGGAGGGCATAGCAACCCACTCCAGTATTCTTGCCTGGAGAATACC
>NW_011442736.1:0-932 GCF_000754665.1 Bison bison bison | reverse complement strand
GTATTAGCGTATTACTTCTACACACTCAGTTTTTCTTTAACTTAGCATACTTGATTTACAGTGTTGTGTCTGGTGTACAGCTAAGTGCTTGTTATACATATTTATTCCTTTTCATGTTATTTTACATTATGGTTTATTACAGGATATTGAATATAGTTCCCTGTCCCATACAGTAGGACCTTATTTCTACACACCAAATTTTATTTATGGACATGTTCCTTACTATTTCTCCAGTTTGGTAATGACTGTAATTTCCCCCCTTATTCTGAATTTGCAAAAGCAGGGCATGCATCAAAGTAGGAGATCTTAGCATAAAAATGAAAATTGCTTATTTTGTTCTTTTAAATGGTAGCTATAAATATAAATCTTTTAATTGTTTTTTTTTTTCCTGGTGTTCTAAATAATAGATTCTTTATACAATTGCATATGTACGAGTGGATGAACATACCATTGGTGATCCAGAGGATTTTTGTCAAGACTGGATAAACCATGTATCACATTGATTGTAGAGGTTAGTAGATTTAGTTCCTTAGGATGTGTGCATTTTTTGTAGTAGCATTTAAAAATGCATAAATTTATCAAGTAGCTTTCCCCCACAAGATCTTCATGGGTTTTTCTCCTCTGACTGTCCTGAGAGAACCAGTGAACTTCATATTAGTTTTTATTTATGTGAAGCTTCTAGTCTGTCGTTATCACATAAACATTAACATTTAAAAAATTATCAAGAAAAAGATAAAACTTAAAGGTGTTGCTTAGCAGTGTGTGCAAGGAAAAGGGTGTGGGTGTTAGTTCACCAGTAGTATTGTATACCACAACCAAAAAAGCATGACTTTATGTGCTCCAGGAGGGTCATCATGGGTTTGTTTTATTTGTGAAAAGAGGTATTGAGAAAGGCATCATCATGGTAATTGGGTATTCCTAATTCTGCCAAT
>NW_011442735.1:0-932 GCF_000754665.1 Bison bison bison | reverse complement strand
TTCAGCTTCAACATCAGTCCTTCCAATGAATATTCAGGACTGATTTCTTTTAGGATTGACTGATTTGATGACTACTGGAAAAACCTGTTGGTTACCTATTTTATATACAGCAGTGTGTATCTGTTAATCCAAAACTCCCAATTTATCCCTCCCCCAATCCCTTTCCTCTTTGGTAACCATAAGTTTATTTTCTATGTCTATGAGTCTGTTTCTGATTTGTAATTAAATTCTTTTGTATCATAGTTTAGATTCCACATATAAGTGATATTGCATGGTATTTGTCTTTTTCTGTCTGACTTACTTCACTAAGTATTATAATGTCTAGGTCTAACCATGTTGCTGTGAATGTCATTATTTTATTCTTTGTTATGGCTGACTAGTATTCCATTGCACAAATATGTAATATGTCTGATAGTCACCTAAAGAAGACGTAGCACATCTTCTTTATCTAGAGAACTGAGTTATTAAAACTGTTTTCTTCATGACCCATTATCAACCTCAGTCCATATAAGTCCCCTCTTGCTATTTTTGTACTTTTTCCTCTTCATTTTCTGTACCACCTCTTTCCTCCTATGTGGACTCACTCTATTATACTTTATGTCTTTGCAATTTGTTTTTCCTTTGTTTATTTAGATAAGTATATCCTTGAAAAAAATGTCATTTTGTGTCAGTGTTTTTGACTTACATAAACGCTATCAAGCTTTGAATCTCTTTCGTTTTTACTCTTTTTTTTTTTTCACTGAAATTCTGTTCTGAGGTTCATCCATGTTGCTACTATATGACATGGATAGACCTGAGTTTGCAAGCTGGGATCCCAGAGTCGGACACGACTGAGCAACTGAACAACATGTTGCTACATGTAAATCTTGTTCATTATGCCTGATAGTCACCTAGGATTCCATCTTATCATATTATACATTTCTTTTATCAAT
>NW_011442734.1:0-932 GCF_000754665.1 Bison bison bison | reverse complement strand
CTTTCCCTTCTCCAGGGGATCTTCCCAACCCAGGGATCAAACCCAGGTCTCCCACATTGCAGGCGGATTTTTTATCAGCTGAGCCACACTTAACTTCAGTGCTAATGCCACCAGATCTCCTGATAATGCAAAAGTGATCACTTCATGTCCATAAAAATTAGTTTCATCTGTTTTACAATAAAAAACTACATAAACATTAGTGAATATGGAAAAGGACATTTAGCTAATTTTGCTCATTTGTGTGCATTAAGCTAAGAGTTTAGAAAAAAAGATAAACTTTTTTCTCCCTGTGTTTTCTTTGGCTTTACCTATATTCACAGAACACTGATTCTCCCAGAGGTATGCTTCCAGTAGAGTGGAAGTTCAACAGGTCAAATCTGGCCCATCGCCTGCTTTTTTCCCTTTTTTTTGGAACAGTGATTAGTCATTTTATTGGTGTACCATAATTTATTTTACCAATTCGTGAAATAAATTTAGGAATTTACACAGGTTCCTTTTTTCTGTTACAGGTAACAGCATGGTGAACATTCTCACAGATAATTGTCTTCATACAGCTCTTATTCTTCAGTATGTATTTCTGAAAATGGAACACATTTAGTTGAAACTATTTAAAGACCGCTTTTGAAAAAGAGGAAAAAACTGTTTCCTGAAAACTTATAACTCATAGGGCAGCAGTAGTGTTTGGTGCTAATAAGCCATCATCCACACTTGGTATTTTCCGTAGGACAAACACTACGAAAGCTTTACAGACACCGTGTCAATCAACCACTCACTGACCTTACGAGATTATCATCATCCTCATTTTACAGATGGGAAAATTGAGGACCAAAGGGACAAAGTAACTTGCTTAAGGTTATGCCGTGGGAAATAGCAGAGCTAGAATTCGGGCACAGCTCAGACTACCCCAAAGCTCCTGCTCATATTCTTATGCT
>NW_011442733.1:0-932 GCF_000754665.1 Bison bison bison | reverse complement strand
CTTTGCATGTGCTCTTCTTTGTAATGTTTTCTCCATATTCCACTGACCTGATTAACTGGACTCATTTTGTAGCTATCGACTTAAATCTCACTCTAAGGATTTCCTTATCAGCCTCCTGTTAGATTAGATCCCCTTTCATTGTATTCTCACCTTCTTGTGATTATATAATTACTGTTGTCCTTGTTTTTGAGGTCTGTCTTCTCTGAGAGACCATAACTGTTCTCATGGAAGAGACTATGTCTGTCATAATCTCCATAACAGATTAAGGGCTTTGAATGTTGTCTGACTTGATTGAAGATTGTCACCTAGTGTGAAAAAGAAGGAACTGGAAGATGATCTGCATATAAGTGTCGGTCTGCACCTTTGACAGTGTATAACACTGATTCTTTGGACCTTAAATGAGGAGCAACAACTTGAGAAGACTTTTATTATTTTTAAAAAATGCTAACTGGAGGTACAGAGAACTTGTGCCCCATTCCCCCCAGGAATTAAATTGGAGCCAGACCAGCATGGTTGTATTCACAACTGAAACTCTACTAGTGAATATTTTGTTATAGGGATAATTTTGTCATACCTACATTTCTGTGTTTTTTTAAGGATCTTTCCAAGGAGATTTCTACTTTCTTCATTCAAAGAGACTTCAAACAACCTATAGACATGTTCCAGAAAAGATCTGAACTCTGGCAATAAGCATAGTTCAAATGTGAACTTCTGCTACACACTAACCAGTCATTTTATTATCTCATCCATCCCTCCATGTTAGTAAAAATATTGAAATATATACTAACTCTGAATCAAATGTATAACTTACTGACTTTCTGGAAAAATTATCATCCTCCCAAGCTCAACACCACAGTACCACTAGAAAATATTAAATATCTCCTTCTATTAAAGAAAATATGTATCAGAAATTAATTCCAGGAGGCTCAAAG
>NW_011442732.1:0-932 GCF_000754665.1 Bison bison bison | reverse complement strand
ACACAAGAGTTTTTAAAAAAAAAAACAGAATTGTATTATTTCAGAGGTTTCCAGTACTAAGAAGTAAAAAGAAACATCAACTGTGTTCCTACTTTAGATAAAAAAATAAATAAATAACTAGCAAGCCAAGAGAAAGTAAGAAAAGGGAAATAATAAAACTAAGAGTAAATATATACTAGGGAGAAGAAAAAATAAAATTAATTAACACCAATAGTTGATTCTGCAAAATCAAAACAGCTATTAGCACAAATAGTGAAAAGGGAAAAAGAAAATATTAATTAGTAGAATTTACTGATGCATAATAGATATTTGTTGAAGAACATGTTATTGAAAATAGAGAAAAATATGAGTTCAAAAACAGAACTATAATTTAGATGTGTAATATACATAAAGTAAACATGGCAAAATATTAAAAATTGTTGATTCTCCAAGTCAATATTTCTAAAATATTTAAAATTTTTACTTTAAAGTATTGAAGAAAAATTAGGGAAATATAATTTTCTTCTATTTCAACAAATTTTATTACTACCTAGGAGACAGCTATAAAAATACTAAAAATATGAAAACTGATAAAACAAAGGCAAAAAAATACATAATATAGTAAGATTAATAAGATATAAAATGTAAAAATTATAAAATTCTAAAGAAAACTTAGTAATTCAAACTTTAAACAAACTTATCTTTGGGATCCCAAGTGCTTACTACTGGATGGTAAAGTAAAATTGGGCATACCCAGTATGATTTCAAGAGGAAAAGGGATTTACCCACATCTTAAAAGAAAATATTTTATGTAAGTCACCATCTTTAATTTCTTCACATAAGTATTAAGTAATATCTTTAAAGAAAATTTGCCAAAAAGGAAAAAAGAAACATAATCTTATGTCTTTATTTTATATAACTCTTTCTAATCTTTTTCCAGATGCAGCTATATT
>NW_011442731.1:0-932 GCF_000754665.1 Bison bison bison | reverse complement strand
CACATTTCATTTTTTTTTTTTTTTTTCAGCTCTTTAATTGAGACAAAAATGTCTTCATTTGTAGGTTTTCTGGGACGTCATAGCCAATGAAACTCGGGGGCCTAGGTAAGTAACCCATAGACTGCTCAGTGGGCACGGTATGTATCATGTATTAAAAGCAGAACAACCCCCATGTAGAGGGCCTGTTCTTTGGGGAACCAGGTTCTACTTATCTGTCAGTTGCCTTGAACAGTAATAAGTAATATCAGCAGATTACTCACCACAGTTCATTAAGCACCAACCAGTCACTTTCCATGTAACATCTCATTCAGTCCTCTCATTGAGCTTTGCATGGGGGTATCTTGTTTAGAGACATCAAATGGAAGACTTGGAGAAGTCAAGTCACGTGACTCATAAATGGTAGAGCTGGGATTCAAATCTAGGTCTTCAGACTCCATGGGTTATCCTGTTAACCACCAAAAATATACTCCCTCCTTCTTCTATCCCAGGAAAATGGAGCCAAGGATAAGGTTCACTTAGGGAGCCAGGATCAGAGCTGGGCCTGCATCATGAACAAAAGATAGGATCCAAACACAATGAATGGTGGCCATGGGTGAAGGAAGTTGCCTTAAGGAGATCCAGAAGTCCCTGTCCTTGCAGAATCCCCATGGTCAGGAGGCAGAGGCCAATGAGCTAGACTTTTAGGAATTCGGGGAAGAGTAAAGCTCAGGTCTGGAAAGGGCAGGGTTGGGGGTGGCAAGTCACCCCTTTTGAGGCAGCATATGTTGATGGGATAGGGGTTGAGCCAGGCCAGGATATTGAGAGAGAGCTACCAAGAGGTTCAGTGATTTATTTCTGAGAAACCATTGAGGATTTTTGAGCAGAGCTAGAAGGCAATGGCACCCCACTCCAGTACTCTTGCCTGGAAAATCCCATGGACAGAGGAGCCTGGT
>NW_011442730.1:0-932 GCF_000754665.1 Bison bison bison | reverse complement strand
GTCAAGACACAATCAACTGCAATAATCATGGCTCTGGGTTTAGTCTACATTGTCACTCAGGCAAATTCGGGTCAATGTTCTTGGCTGACATTCCCTCTGACTGTCTCCTGTAGTATTTACTGGACCCTTGGACTTACCTGGGTGGAGTTTCTGACAGCAAGGTCTCAACATGTGTGTCCCAACTCCTTTTGGATGGCTGGTGATGGAGACAGAGGCTCTGTCTACAGACTAGATTGTGGAGTCAGGCATTGGTCCCCCAAATAGAGTTTTGACTCTGCAAGCACCAACCATGCCCCAATCTAGTCCAAGGTTGCACAGGCTGAGGGACTACAGCACAAGAAATATTTGTGGCTCCTTATGTCTGCTAGTTAGCATGTTTCCCTTTTGTAACTACTACCTCTAATAATTGATTTCCCTGTGGGAAAATGGTCTGGACAGATAGGAAACGTTTCCTGTTCATACTCTGTGTCTGGGATTCAATGTTACAAGCCAGATGAATTCAGTATTCAGTGTTTATTACTTCTTTAATAATTCCACCTGTCTTCCAGAGGGATAAACCTTAGGATCCCAACACCTCACCCCATCCCTGAGTTCAGGTTTTCTCCAGAGTCCAAGCTTGAGGATTCTTCTTGGTTAGATCCCTAATCAAGGCACTGACTTCACTCCTGGTGAGCCACAGCCTTTTGATTCTAGAGAAAATTAGCATTCCCATCTTCAAAAGTGGGATAACTTAGATCCTTTAATATAAAGCCTTGGACAGTGTAGTGCTTGGATTTATGAGAGTTTTGCCAAAGCAGTTAGGAGCTTCATACTTAGAGCACCAATTGAGAGCTGCCAGTTAGTCCCTCATTAGAAAACGTTTGTTATGAGAGTTTTGCCAAAGCAGTTAGGAGCTTCATACTTAGAGCACCAATTGAGAGCTGCCAGTTAGT
>NW_011442729.1:0-932 GCF_000754665.1 Bison bison bison | reverse complement strand
TTCACTTGTGCTCTTATATATTTCTAAAACATCCAAATTTATAAAGTCTAGAAACTTCCCTGTTATTTAATCCTTACAAATAATACAAATATCAATAATACTATCAAATATTCTAGATAATCTGTGCTTTAATCATTACAAACTTTGTGATTTATGCTTTTCTGGAACCAATTACACATGATTATGTAGTTGTTGCTTCTCCCATCCAAAAGGATGGGATGTTTATTTACCTGCTGATGCTCTCTACTAAGAGTTCTATGATGCCGTGTCCTATATTTAGGTTTTTAAACCATTGTATTGGCAATTTTTTGATGTGTGTGTTGTGTATGTGTATTTAGTTTCTGCTACTATTGCCCACAATAAGAAAATTTAAATTTCAAATCTATGAAACCATAAAAAATATAATGTAGATTGACTAAATACATTTTCATGGTTCAAACTTAAATGATTCGAAAGAAAATCATTTTTAACTTTTCCCACTTTGCTTCAGAAAATTCATTCAGATCATTTCCCTATGCATTTAACTATAGGTACCCCGTTCCCCAAGAACAAATTAAAATAAAAAAATAAAGCTCAATTAAAAAGCAATCTTCAGATAAGCTTAGTAGGGATATATTAGGTTAGACATTAAATAGCCAGTGTTTACCTCATCAACTTTTTATGATCCAATCTAATATGCACTTCTTAATACTAATAGAACTCAACAATTGAGATTTATATATTTAAGTGAGTGCAGCACAATACAGCTGCATGTTTGGGTAAAATTCAAACAAATATGATGAGATAAAAATAAAAACATGGCTAATAAGTACATGTAGTCTTTTTACATACATTTATTTCAGATACTTAATCAGGAAACTTCCTTAATGTGATGACCCCATTCACTCTGAAAGCAGTGCCACTAACCAAAAATCTTTTTTTTTTTTTTCATG
>NW_011442728.1:0-932 GCF_000754665.1 Bison bison bison | reverse complement strand
GCTGTGGCCTTGACGTGGCTGACTCTGAGAGCTCAGACCTGGGAGTGTCATGTGGGGGACCCAGCACCTATCTTTGTTTAGGGGATGGGTTCTTCTTGAACATCCTCGAAGGGCCTTTTCTACTCTGGATGCCAGCATGAAATCTGAGTAGATGGGGACCTGTGGGGTCAGGGCTTTAGGAAGCTGTCTTCATTCACAGCTGCCTAAAAGAGCTGATGTGCATGCACATGTGTGTGTGCACAGGTGCACGCTTGCGTGTATTTTTGTCATAGGGGATGCAAATGTTACACATATCCCCCCTGACCCCCTGGGATAGAAAGGAGCATCTCTTTTCTGCACCACATCTGGGCACTGAGTTGGGAACATCAGTCTATGTAGCGGCATAGTTCATCAGCTTCTTAGAGAAGGTATTCCCTTCCCTGCCATTTAATTGCATTTCTGTCTGCTCACTTGGAAGAGAGTTTCCTTCTGTTGCCAGTTTTCTGTTGAAATAGACGTCTGCAAAGGCGTGGCCCACTGGACTCCTCTGCATGTGCTGATGTGGGTGTGGGTGGTGAGGAATGACTCGGACGCCTGGGCCACACTGAGGGCTGATGTGGGTGGGGGCGGGCCTTCTGCCCCTCGGGTTCACACCTGCTCTCTGGCGTGAGTGTGGAGCGGGGTGTGTGAACAAGAGTTTGCACAGTTTTACTTTGTACCTCCACTCCAACTTTAAACTGGCACCTCCTGCAGCTGTTTAGAGCACTAGATTTTGAAATTCTGGATGGTAGAGAAAGGCAATTTTAAGAGTTAAATAAAACTACTTGATAATAGAGTTAGACTTTAGCTGTAAAAGAGACCTTATAAAATCAGAGATGACGTTTGTGTCTGAGGCCTTAAAGACTATTGACAATTATATATATAGATATGTAAATTCTGTTCATTACAATATG
>NW_011442727.1:0-932 GCF_000754665.1 Bison bison bison | reverse complement strand
TGTGTGTGTGTGTGTGTATGTATCTGGGGGTATTTCTACTTAAAGATACATTCAAAACATGGCAATTACATTAAAAGTTTATCGGTAGAATAATTAAAATTTTCAGAAGCTGCTGAAAGCTAAGGAATCAAAATACACCCATGAGAAGAAAGTCAAACAGAAGGCTGGAGCTCCCTCTTTCTTTTTTTTGAAGAAATTCACCAAGACATCTCTCCTAGGAGACCAAAGTTCTCCAGCTGACAGCCCAGCAGCATAGCGCTCATGATCAATGTTTTCACAACCTCTGTACACATGCTACAAACGTAGTGCATTTCTCGGTAGCTCATTGTTCATAAGAGACTTATGCAGTAGAAAAAAAGCACTTTTAAAAGTAGGAATACTCACAAAGCCATTTCAAACTGTTCCAGCCATTTTTTCTTTAAATCTTTTGTTTTGCAATAAAATTCTAACCCATTTTGTCCTTGGATATGGATGAGGTAGAAGCCATAAGACCACTGTTAAAATTAATATTCCTCAGGTTAATAGGTATCATTCATTAATAACATTGTGTTTTTCAAATCACTAAAATACCACCATAATCATCTACAAAACCTCTCATACGATTATCATCAAACTCTGATCAAGATTATTGTAGTCAACTTCTTATCTATAACAATTGCTATGCCAAGTGCATTTTGCTGCCATGTTCATCAAGGCATTAGAGAGGATCATATCATCTGTGGCACTGTCTAATTATTTCTCAAAAAGGCTTGTCTCTAATTAATCTCTAGAAACAAGAAGACCTGGATCAATGAGCCACCTCTCACATTACTGTAGCTCAGTTGGTAAAGAATCCACCTGCAATGCAGGAGACGCTGGTTTGATTCCTGGGTCAAGAAGATTCCCTGGAGAAGGGATAGGCTACCCACTCCAATATTCTTGGGCTTCCCTTG
>NW_011442726.1:0-933 GCF_000754665.1 Bison bison bison | reverse complement strand
TTTTTTTTTTTTTTTTTTTTTTTTTTTTTTATTTTTTTTTAGAAAGCCCTTTTCTTAAGTCTCACAACTTTAAGTGATCTCTAAAGTTTCTGCTACCTCTAAACTCTCAGTACTTACTCAGCTTCAAGGTTCCACACCAATAAACTTGAACTATACTACTTCCTGCCTACCTCTTCTAGTTTCTCATTCTCCACTCTCCCTCTCCCCAAGCACTTTCTATCTATGGTTCCTTCCTATCTCTGGGCCTTGGTGTTATATACTCTTTCTACTTGACTTTCCCCCTACATCTTCACTTGCTGTTTCCCTGTTAGTCCTGGATTAACTAAGTATCAGAGTTTTCCCTGACAATCCCCCTAACCACCTATCAACTCCCTTTCACATACTCCAATTTTACATTATTTTGAGCATTTATTTCTACTTAAAATTCTGTGCTGACTTGCTTTTATCTGTGTTCTCCCTACTAGAACATAAACTCCTCAGTGGAAATATTCAAGGTTTTCACCACTGAATTACCGGCAAAAGAAAATTACCCAGCACATAGTAAAGGTAAATAAATATTTGTCAACTATGACTAAGGGAGGAAGGAGTGAAGAAATTATAGCAATATTACAAGAAAGGTAACATACAGTATATTACAGAAGCTCAAATAAGAAAGATATTCAACCCAGCTGAGAAAATAAACATTAACTTTGTAGAAAATGTGTTTCTAGTTAGAGTGAAGAAAACAGTTTGGAAAACGACAGAACTAGAATAGGGACACTAGTTATGAAGCCAATGCAATCACCCAAGAAAGAAAATGAGGACTCTGTAATGGTATGACAACAGAAACGGAAAAAGATTTACCCAAGGAGAGGGAAATGGCAACCCGATCCAGTATTCTTGCCTGGGAAACTACATGGACAGCAGAACCTGTTGGGGTACAGTCTACAGGGT
>NW_011442725.1:0-933 GCF_000754665.1 Bison bison bison | reverse complement strand
AGGACAGAGGAGCCTTGTGTGGTGCAGTCCATGAGGCTGCAAAGTCAGACACGACTTAGTGACTGAACAACAACAATATGACTTTAAAACCCACTTTGCCTGACTCTGTCAGATAATTAAACAGAGGTGGCTTAAGAGAAATTTGAGCAAGCCAAATAATCGGTTTTTCTCAATGTTTAGGTAGCTTCTGTGAGTTCAAATATAGACCATATATATTTTTATTCTTATAAATGGCATTATTAACCTCCTTAGTAAATGAGTGTAGTTTTCCTTATCTGGTAAGCAAGGTATTATCTGAAGCAAACCAGCTTGGAGAGTGTTTACTTACCAGATGGGAGAATAAGGCAGTTGGGATTCCATCCCTGACTTGACATGAATGGTGTGTGCTGTGCCCTTTCCTTTGGTGCCTTAGCAGCTACTAAATCCTGCTTTGCTTCCTCTTGCTGGCTGAAAAGAAACAGAAGCCTCTTTCCACAAGTGACTGGTGGCAGATGGATCAAGCCAGTGAAATGCTATGCCCCAGACTTTCATCTGTCCAGCTGAACTGGGTCATTACAAAGGGCACTTTCACACATTGTTCCTCTCATGGCTGAAATTTATGTGTACTGTGGGCAATAGTTAATTTAATTTAGCAAGTTTATTTTAAACATTTACTACTTGCTTAGCAACATGCTGCCTACTTTCCAAAGGTTAAAAAAGACATGGCCACACCATATTAGCTTGGTGTGTTTCATTTTTTAAAGGGAATAATAAATGTAAATCTAGGAAGGCATATCATTGAAATAAATCAAAATCACTTGGTTCTCAATTTTCCTGTAGATTAACAAACTCTCTTAGGGGTAATTAGTGAGCAGAGCAATTAGGAAGAGTAAGGAATAGGAGACACATAAACAGGTATTTGGGGAAAGGGAGTAATACATTTATTATTCCCTT
>NW_011442724.1:0-933 GCF_000754665.1 Bison bison bison | reverse complement strand
TGAAAATGCTTTTTTCTCCAAAATATTATCCCATAATATATGTATATGGTCACTTATATTTTAAGATTTCTGTAGAAAATAGTGTGAGCTCACCCCGTTGCATTGTCTTGCAGTTACAGGCTCACAGTATTCTTTATTCTTTATTATTTAGTGAAATATTAGTGAAGGCATTTAGTAATCACAGGTTAATGCTAATTGATTTGTCACTTAATTATCTTTCTTTATGTCATCAGAGACCTAGGGAAGCCTGAAGGCATCACATTTTTTGAGGAAGAAAGAGCTGAAAATTTGTAATGAGGTGAACAAAGGAGATAGAGCACGGTCCTATGATGGTTGTGAGGATTATACTGAATACAGATTTTACCCAATTCTTAATTGCTTTGTTGAATTCTTTGGGATGCTGAATGCATGTAGGATCCACATGTGAGTCTCTTTCCATCCACGAACCTACATTTCTTGCTCTTGCCTGAGAGGGCTCCTGAAGGGTTTGGAGGTCCCATCCTGATATTTAACCTTTTATCCTCTTTGAAAGCACGTGGGTTTATTTACCCCTTTCGAGTTTGCCAAAACAAAATAAAAAAATCCCCTGCTCCTTGCTCTAAAACAAGAGATTTATTAGAAAGGATACCACGTAGCAGAGATAAAATATGTGATTAACTGAGGGCAAAGTGATTCCAGATGCTGTTCTATTGGCCATTTGGCCTCCTTGAAGGGTCACTCATGGGTTTCTGCCACAGCTGTCCTGGCCTTGCCATCACCCCATGCAGTTTCTGAAAAGGGCAGTCAGAGGGCTCAGTGGACAGGTGACATGCAGATCTAATTCACAATTTTGGTGAGTCTCGATGGGATCTCTTTGGGGTCTCACAAAGCAAAGTTGTCTTTGCCTTTGTTTTTTCCCTACTCCAGCCAGTGCCACTTGCTCCTCCAGGTATG
>NW_011442723.1:0-933 GCF_000754665.1 Bison bison bison | reverse complement strand
ATTTGTTTTTTTTTTTTTTTCTGGTTTCATTTTCCTTTTATTGGCTGTAGTGCATCGTTTATTTCTGTATCTGCATGGCATTATTTTTGGTTCTACTTTATCACTAGCCGTTGCTTAGGGAATTCTTGGGATCATGGGGCAATCAACTGAGTGGCAGAGGATTATAGTTGATTGGTGTAAAAACACAGTAGGGGTCCTGAACTGTTGCTATGATCACAAATTTAGCATGAAACTTCATTTCATGCTAGAAGTCACCAAAGAAGTCTTAGGTCTTCTTTGCACAACATTTTTTGTACCTCTGTCCTGCCATTGGACCTGGTATGTATCCATCTGGGGCTTAGAATCTGGAACTAGATTTTTGACTGTACTTGAGGACCAAAAATGACTTACTAATTAATGTAAAATTAAATTGAAAGGTAGATTTTGCTCAAAGAAGTACTTTTTTTTTTTTAAGAGTACTTTCTTTATGATGATTTGTTTTCTGTCAGAAGAGTTCCTATTTCTTTAATGATAGATGGAAAACTTGATAGCTTATATGGAGGTCTTTGCAGTAGCTATCTGGTTCAGATATTCAGCAGGACAGGATATTGCATTAGACTACAAGATGCTGTTTTTGTTGTCTAAACATTTTCTTGCTTGGATGTCAGCAAAAACTATCTCCCTGTCCCTGTCTACCCTGGAGAGAACAGAGAGGTAGAGAAAGAATGGATAGGAATAGTGTAGATGATACAGATTCATATTGAGACAGTAAGAAAAATAATGTAGTTGATGTGTAATATTCTTCCCCTGTAACTCTTCTGCCCCTACATAAAGGCAACCTCGGTTTTGGAATATTGGTAGATGATTGGTCATTTTATTTATTTATTTATTTTTTTTATGACTGGGTTGAGTGGCTTTATTAGAGAAAGCCAAGATTACAGAGGACTTAGGAGT
>NW_011442722.1:0-933 GCF_000754665.1 Bison bison bison | reverse complement strand
TATATACCATTATGGAGTATTTAGTAGAGTTTGGTCTCAGATTACATATGTAAAGTAACATATAGCAATGACATGAAACCTAAAAATATAAATCAACATACATAACATGTACATATAGTCCCTCTATCTCTTTCTCTTTGGCATACATTCTTTAATACTACTTTGTTATTAACTATATTGTCAAATGCATTATTTATCATAATTTGTCCCTTATGCTGATATATTGTTTTCATGAGAGTGTTCATGCCATATTGTTGATACTTTGAAGGTAGAAAAATAGTGTTTTCTCTAACATTCTAATCTAGCAGAATTTTGGTAAATAATAGATATCCAAACAACATATTTTGAGGTATTTGGTTTTATGTTGATTCTGCAGATACCTGAGATTCACAATTTTCAAATGTTTTCCTGTTGTGAGCACCATATGATGTGTTTCTACTTAATCAAATATAGTGATACTCTACAAACATCTCTGAATTTATAGTACAAATTAACAAGAAAATAAACATATGTTCTCATCCCTAGCATTAAAATGAATCAGTTACTGTGTAATGTAATCAATCAGTGACATGACGAGAAATTCAGTTTATTCTGCTTTTCTCTCCTAATCTCTTTGTTTTACTTTCAATATCTGAGAGCAAAATTCTACTTTAGTTTATGGTAGAATATGTGTGTGTATATGTACATGTGTGTGTACATATGTATATGTATGTGTGTGCACATGTGTGTGTGACATAAGTAGAGTTTGTACTGTACATCCTATTCACGCGTGCACGTTCAGATGCTCAGTCATGTGCAACTCTTGGGCAACCTTATGGACTGTAGCCTGCCCAGCTCCTCTGTCCATGGAATTTTCAAGATAAGAATACTGGAGTGCGTTGCCATGCCCTCCTCCAGGTGATCGTCCCTACCAAAGATCTAACCTGCAGCTCC
>NW_011442721.1:0-933 GCF_000754665.1 Bison bison bison | reverse complement strand
GGAGCCTGGTGGGCTGCAGTCCATGGGGTCGCTAAGAGTTGGACACGACTGAGCGACTTCACTTTCACACATCGGAGAAGGAAATGGCAACCCACTCCAGTGTTCTTGCCTGCAGAATCCCACGGACAGAGGAGCCTCGTGGGCTGCAGTCCATGGGGTCTCACAGAGTCGGACACGAATGAAGCAACTTAGCACCAGCAGCAGTAGCAGCAGATTTATTTTGAATATACAGCATGTGCCCAGCTGTGCCTTTCTCTGTTGCCAACTCTTCTGTTTTACTCTTTTTCACTGAGATTTCCTTAAAAAACATAAGTTGAATTAATGAATGAGGCCTGGGTAGAGTTCTTGATGGAAAAGAAAGATTAGTATGTTTTAAAGAAAGGTGTTAATGATACATTAGCACCCCACTGAGAATTTCTCCCTATTAGAGAAAGAACAGGGGCTGGAAAATGGATTTCACAGCAGCTGTCAGAACATTTTTATGCCAAGGACAAATATTCACAGGTTTGTCTTCCCCAGGATGTCTAGGAACCATTTCCAGGTAATTGCGAGGGTACCTTCTACAGTAGAAGTCTGTGCATTGGGCAAAATTCCAACTGGAAATCTCTTTCCAATGGAACTTCTGCAGAGTAAGAGCATGAAGATCATTTATATTCATAACAAAGGCCTCCAAGGCCTGTGAGATCCTGAATCACCCAAGAAAGATTAAATCATGTTCAACCGAGCTTTAGTGTTAAGTATATTTAATTGTATTCTAACTCTTCAAAGACTGATTATCTTTAATTAAATAGCCTGGTGACTACAGACTTATCACTTATTTGATATGATATAGTGAGGAACTATTCACTAGGATATTTAATAAGTTGAAATACCCTATGGCTGACCACACAGAATGACAGAGGTGTGTGTGTGTGTGTGTGTGTGTGTGTGTGT
>NW_011442720.1:4765-5280 GCF_000754665.1 Bison bison bison | reverse complement strand
ATAACTCAGAAGTCTTTTTAGGTGTATCTCATGAGCAAGGACTTGTTAATTCATTTGTTTTTCCATTTGTGTTTATGTTTTAATAGACTGACTTCCTTTTGGTAGTGCTGCGTGATGTGGTTCAGGCTTATCCTGAAGTGCGCATTGTTCTCATGTCTGCTACTATTGATACTAGCATGTTCTGTGAATATTTCTTCAATTGCCCAATCATTGAAGTTTATGGGAGGACTTTCCCGGTTCAAGGTAAATATTGTGGGAGTAGGGTGGGAGGGTGAGCATTTTTTGTGCAGTAGTGTGTAGTTTTCCTTAATCCTAGAGATAGGAGTAATCTCAAGGATATTTAAAGTCTAAATTAGGGTATCACATACATCATAACATTCTTGGGGTTTAGTCAAGCAGTAGTGAATGATCTCAACTTGAGTTTACGTATCCAGTAAATTGTCTATCCTTAATAGCTAAACTTTTAAGATTCTGTACAGTCAAATGTAAATTACTATGGCCTATATATATTCATG
>NW_011442720.1:0-933 GCF_000754665.1 Bison bison bison | reverse complement strand
GTATGTGAAAACAAAGTTTAATGCATCGATTTTTTATTAAAAAGTACATAATGTAGTCAGTTTTAAACTAGGCTCCTTTTTAAGACCTGAATTTTTCCATATTGTTACAGGAAGCCACCGGTATCAGATTCTACCTCTGCATTCTCAGATTCCGCGAGAGGAACAGCGCAAAGTATTTGATCCAGTACCAAGTGGAGTAACCAAGGTAACAGGGTTGCAAGTGCCTTAGATATTAAATGAGACAGACCTTCAAAGAGCTATCCAAAACAGTTACTTGTAAATGATCTAAATTGAGGAAGAAAAACATAGGTCTTTTCTTCATGAATTTAGTGGTTTTTCCAGTTATCCAGTCATTGAGTGGTTTTTGTTTTTGTTTTTGTTTTTAAACTTTTGTAATTCTATTGTCACTTACTACATAGGCAGATCATTCTTTTTGAGTACATAATAAAATATTTTCCTGAGTGTAATTTTTAAAATATCATTTCTTCACAGATCATTTTGTCCACAAATATTGCTGAGACAAGCATTACCATAAATGATGTTGTTTATGTCATTGACTCCTGCAAGTAAGTTCACAAGGAACCCATTGCCTGGGATATAAGAAATCTTTAGAAAGTTCTATGTAGTGTCTAAAGTCAGTTTACAGAATCAGAACACTTCAAAAGTCTATTCTCTTACCATCAAAATTACTGTGCTGTATCTCTGTGTACTGAGTTACAGGCTACTGAGTGATTCTTGGTGTTGATCATCATATCAGTTATGGTAGAAAGTGACAGAGCTTAATGTTAGCTTCTGGCTGCTTCTCACTCTTTTTATCTGCTGGTGTTTTTCTCATAAGCCATCGGGTGTTTCCATTGACCACTGCACATAGTACAATAGTGAGCTATTTGGTGTGTAAAGATAACCAATATTTAGGTTGTGACAAATGTCCTA
>NW_011442719.1:0-933 GCF_000754665.1 Bison bison bison | reverse complement strand
AGTGTTCTTGCCTGGAGAATCCCAGGGATGGGGGAGCCTGGTGGGCTGCCATCTATGGGGTCGCACAGAGTCGGACACGACTGAAGTGAGTTAGCAGCAGTAGCAGCAAGCTTAGCACGATCAACCCTCCCTATTCATGGATTCCAGATTGTGCACTTTCAACTACTCACTGAAATTTATTGTAATCCTAAAATACTAAACATTTTCATGATAATTTGCAGACAGGTGCAAAGTGGTTAAAAAATAAATAGTTGCTCAAGGCATTCCCAGATAAGGTTGAACAGGTAACAAGTTTCATGTCTCATACTGTAAGCAGGTGTCCTTTTCAAAGCCTGCTGAATGCCACGTTTTTGCTTTTTTATATTCTTGTTGGTGATTTTTGCTGTCTAAAATGACCTCCAGGCATAGCGCCGAAGTGCTCTCTAGTATTCCCAAGTACAGGAAGGCTGTGATGTTCCTTATAGGAAAATATGTGTGTTAGGTAAGCTTTGTTCAGGATTAAGTTACAGTGCTGCTGACTGTGAGTTCAGTGTTAATGGATCAATAATATATATTAAAGAAGTGGTCTTTAAATAGAAACACACATAAAACAAGGTTATGCATTGATCAGTTGATGAAAATTTCATGGCCAGAGGCACCCAGGAACCTGACTCTATCTTTCCCTTAGGAGCCATGGTTCAGCATTCACTAGTCCAGTGTTCACTGATTCAGTGTTCATGGAAACTGTATAGACCATAATTGTCATGAATACCTAGAATCAGCTCTATGCACTTTTCTGCTTTCTTATCCAAGTTTACTTTTGCTATTCAGGTCTCAGATGGCCCTTAAATTGGGCAAAAAAAGAAAAACCCATTCACCATGGATCATCTATACATGCTAGAGAAAATCATCTTTATTCTCTGAATCTGACTTCTGTGACTTTGCATTTAGACT
>NW_011442718.1:0-933 GCF_000754665.1 Bison bison bison | reverse complement strand
TTTTTGTTTTTTTTTTTTCCACTCTAGTCCTGTAGTTTCTAAAGCAGAACAACGCGAGTGGCACCTGTTGGGGAAGACAAAAGAAGCTTTTTATTTGGTTGTGGCAGGACGGGGGTTTAGTTCAAGCAAGATCAAAATGAAAGTTGTCTTTATAAATCCGTAGCCTAATGGAATTTTCTCAGATTCAAAATGTAAATTCTGTGAAATCCCTTTTCAGTCATCATCTAATGTACCGAAGTGTTTCTAGATAGTGAAACACATTTAGTCTTAATGCTAAAAGGAAAAAAAAAAAATAACCGTGCAAGAAACTGGTCTTTTGTTTTTAATCATTTAAAGCATCCAAACTACCCAGTCCTATAAAAAGGAAAGTTAGAAGGCGGATTCCTTCTGCATTAAAATAAGTGTGTTTAGGTGTGAAGTGTGGCCTGGGAAAACGGGGGAATCCATAGCGGAGTCTGCTTGGATTGCGTCGCCAACCACCCGCTTCGGGGGGAGCCGGAAGGCCCAGGTGGGGCTGTGGGGGCCCAGGCGGGCTCCTCCTGTGGCCCGATCCTGATGCTGGGCTTGGATCTGATGCTGATAATAGAGCTTGACTTCAGACAGGTCACCTGACCACCTATCTCAGTTTCCCGGTATGTGAAAAATGGAAATACACACACACACACACATGTGTGTGTATATCGCCCAGGATTGTCATTTTCAAAGGAAAGGTAAAAGTGATTAATCCGTATTTCAGAGCAGGAGTCCAAGTAAGAGCTGCAAGGTGAAGGAGAAAGAGAAGCGGGTTCAGAGACGGGTGGACCGTGAGAGCAGGGCCGTGTGCCAGGACTAGACCGAGGATGAGCGGGAGGAAGGGCCTGGGGGGTCTGAGCTCGGGGGGCGGCGTCGGGGCGGCAAGCAGGGAGCAGACCCCGGACCCTCACCCCCGTGAGG
>NW_011442717.1:0-933 GCF_000754665.1 Bison bison bison | reverse complement strand
TTTTTTTTTTTGGTAGATTCCAGTCTTTTTTGTCAATAGTTGTTCAGCAGTTAGTGGTGATTGTTGGTGCGCTCCTGAGGGGAGGTACTTTACCAACTTGTCTACAACCCTTCCAGTAGTTCATCGATTTTAATTATCCACATGCCCATCCTTTCCATTAGTAGTCAAGATTTAACTGATTAACTTCTAAAAACAGACTCTTCCAATATCAGAAATCACCAGTGTCACTGGCAAAGCCCACTGGGGTCCCCAGGAAAAATAAGACGGAATCTAGGTGATTAGGTCTACCCTCTTCTGTGATTACTGTAGTTTTACTTGGGTACAGAAGGCCCTGTGCAGTGGCCTTGCACGTAGCACATTGGATTAACATTCTCAGCACAGAACCACTGGGCCAGACACTTGCCAGCCATGTGCAGAAGCTGGCTTTTGTGCTCATTACCATACTCTGGATGCAAGATTTGGAATTTTCTGGAAAAAATAAGCAACTGAGCAGTTAGGGATGAAGAGGTCTCTGATGCCAGCAATCAGAGACCAGTGGGCAAGTTGACTCCTCAGTGGAGGAAAATGAAGAGGTGAGCACTTGTGGGGACCAGGGTGGATGGTCTGCTTCAGGGGCCAGCAGTGAGGAGGGATGAGCAGGGGTAACAAGAGAGGCTGGATGATGGGAGGCTTAGCATGCTTTAGGCTCCACAGATACATGTGGATGCCTGGAGAGGGAGCCAGGACCCCTCCCTTCCACAAGGGACTTTGGAATCTGTAGACCCTGGGCTCTCATGCTCATGCATGGTGGGTGGTCAGGCAGCGGACTGCTCCCTTCCTCTTGATGGGCAGAGGTGGGCACCCTCCAGCACTTCCCAGGCACAAGGTGAACAGCCAATCCATAGGACTTTAAGGGGGAGAACTAATATTTGTGGGTCCTGTAGTGAGTTAAAT
>NW_011442716.1:0-933 GCF_000754665.1 Bison bison bison | reverse complement strand
GTGTGTGTGTGTGTGTGTGTGTGTGTGTGTGTTGTCTGTAGCTGAGAGTGAACTGACCCTAACAGCCAAGAGTAGAGGCTATGAGCCTGCACAGGAAGAATCCCCCAGGGCTACAGATGAACTCAAGCGTGGGCTGAAGGGATGTGGAACAAGCATTGATAGCATCTGCAGCAATGACATTTAAGAAAAAGTCACTGACCACAGACTCCCCACCCCCATAAAGGAAGAACCTGCTGCCCAGCTTCAGGGAGTGTGGTCGATGGCCTCCAGCTGTCAGCTGCTTCGAGGTCCCTGGTCTTTCAGAGTGACCTTGGATCACCCCGGGCTGCTGCCTTCCTGGGGCAGCCTCATCCAGCAGTGAAGTGAAGTAGAGTCCAAAGCCCTGAGCATTCTGGTTTGAAGTGGACGCTGATGGCTCTGTGGCACCCCCAGGTAGGTGGAGGCTTTGCAGTCTCTGCCCGTCTGCTTTCATCTCCTTCTCTTCACAGGTGCTGAACTCTACTAAATATCACACACCTCAAACTCCATCTATGCGGCTGCTCTTGGAAAGCTGAACTCTCAAAGCCCACCAGATACCTCTCCCTGTCTTTATTCAGAGTACAAGGAAGGGCAGCTTTTCCCCAGAAAGACCTGCCGGCCCACAATCACTTGTCTCCTCCAAGATCAGGCAGTTGGCGAAATCACATTCTAAGTTAGCCGGTGCCCCTGGTCATTGTTTATTCCGATAATAGACTCAGTCGTCGACTGCTCCTCACTGGTCATGGGCCAGTCCCTCAGTGTATTAACCACACAACCATTGAAAGGTTGTTGTTGAATCACGCGAATACACCGGGATTCTTGGCCCCTGGAGAAGAATTCAATCCGGGGCCAGAGACGAGGCTTGATCGCTCGGAGCTTTTGTGTAATAAAGTTTTATTAAAGTATAAAGGAGAT
>NW_011442715.1:0-934 GCF_000754665.1 Bison bison bison | reverse complement strand
TTTGACCTTTGTTTTTTTTTTTTTTTTTGCTGAAGGGGAACTAAGACCAAACTATCAACCTTAGCAAACTTGAATTAACCACGATTAGATTTCTTTACATAATGTCTTCTTAGGAATGATTAGGAATGCTTAGGAATGATTGTTAGCAAGCAAAGACATATACAGGTGTATGTACTTTAATACTGGAATATAAAAGTCATTGTTTAAATATGGAGAACAATAAATCTTAGGGATATCAGAAAATTTGGGATCAACTGAGCTAAAATTTAAATTAAATGTGTGTGTTCATGTATGTGCCTCCCCTATTTGGTTGAAAGTTGTAGTAACCAGCAGACATTTACTGATAAGGGCTTCCCCAAATCAAGGACTGAGGTCATTACTGGGAAGGTCAAAGGCGATGTTGAGTTGAGTAGAGATCCATGGAATCATGCACAATGTGCAACTACATTCATCTTAATCAAAAGACAACAGAAGATCTCAGCGTTGGAAAGGCCCTTAAAGTCATCTAATCTCACCACCTTGTATTTAAAACATGGCTCTACTGATAATGCATTATCTTATGAGGGTGGAGAAGGAAGGAGTGCCTCTTGAACTGACCCAGTCTGTCTGGGGTGTGTGGTAAACTTCTTGATTACTTAATATTATCTATTATCTGCCAGTGAAAAGGTTTGACCACAAATAAAGCAGAATGCCTAGATGGAATCCCTTGTTAATTGCTGAACAATACCTAAGATTGAGAAATCTGTTGTCCAGTCACTCAGTCGTGTCTGACTCTTTGTGACCACATGGACTGTAGCATGCCAGGCTTCCGTGTCCTTCACTATCTGCCAGAGTTTGCTCAGACTCAGGTCCATTGAGTTGGTGATGCCATCCCACCATCCGATCCTCTGTCACTCCCTTCTCCTCCTGCCTTCAGTCTTTCCTAGCATCAGGG
>NW_011442714.1:0-934 GCF_000754665.1 Bison bison bison | reverse complement strand
TGGCAACCCCCTCCAGTATTCTTGCCTGGGAAATCCCATGGACAGAGGAGCCTGGTGGGCTACAGTCCACAGGGTTGCCAAGAGTCAGACACGACTGAACACAGACACAAAGAAACAACAACCAAATAAAACACTTTAGTTATGTCCTGGTTCACAAAATTCTTGGGGATAATATTGAGGGACAATTTAGGAAATTTAAATTATATACTAGAAATTAGATGATATTAGTTAACATTGTCAATTTTTCTTAGGTGTTTAGAAATCTCAGTATCACTGTCCAAGAATGTCCTTACTTTTAGGAGATGCATGTAGAAGTATTTAAGTGTGTCAGCAACTTTCAAATTGTTCTTCAGCAGCCCAAAAGGAAATCACACATATAGACAAGCAAATAGAGTCGTATTTTTTAAGACGTTTGAAAGACGCTGAAGTGTTAAAAATAGAAAGAGTCTGCTGAATAGTGATGATAATTATATTTAATTAACTACCATTTATTGAGTTCTATGTTCCAGATACTGTACTAATGACTTTATATGTTGGTATTATTTCATTTGTAAATTTCACAAATGAGAAAACTGAAGCATTATTCTTTCAATTTCACAAATGAGACAACCGAAGCTTAAGTTCACAGTGAACCAGATTTTGAACCAAGAGCTTCCTGTTTCCATCGTGGGTGATCTTGAGTATTACGTATGCAACATCGCTCTGCCCCAAAAAGTACACACACTTTGTATTTACTTCCATTACAGTGCTTGTTACCATGCAAGTCCAGCTAGTGTTTATGTGTCTACTCTATAGACTGTGTCTTCCTTGTCACAGGAAGACTATGATCTTTGGAGTCCTGCCCACCTGGATTCAGATCTTGGCTCTGTTACTTATTTGATGTTGTTCTTTGGCAATTTTTAAAAACTTCCCTCAGTTTCAGTTTCCTCTTTTG
>NW_011442713.1:0-934 GCF_000754665.1 Bison bison bison | reverse complement strand
GAAATCAATCAATTTATCTGACATCATAGAGCTTGTTAATGGCAGAACCAGTATTTTAGAGAGGGAGGCAGTGTTCAAAAGTGAATGCTTATGGCTTTGAGGTCACACCTGTGTTGAACTGTTTTAGCTCCTTGGCACTGTTGGCATTGGCTAAGATACTGACTTCTACACACCTTGGTTTCTTCACCTTTGATTCAAGAGGGTGTTTAGGAAAGAGAGTGAGGACAGAAAACTTCTTGTGAGGATTATATGAGTTAACATATGAGAATGTGTTGTGCAAATTGTGTAGACCCGTATAGTAATAGCCATGACTGCTTAGTCTTGTGATTCTTATGCAATCATTGATGCTGCCTCTGACTCTGAGGGAAACACTTCAAGTCTTTGAATTAGTTTATTTCACAATAAATAGGTGTGAAGAGCCTTTCTTGTTTTAATAAAGCCCTTTGCTGTTAAGTTATGAAGTGCTCCTTACGAACACCTAATAAGGAAACAACTACCAGTTTAACTTGTATGGAGTCTCTCTCTCCTTTCCAACAATTTAATTTTCAACCTCCAGATTTTTAAGTAGTATATGCTGTTTCAATTTTGACCTGCAAATAACAAGCTGTCATTTATGAATTCATTCCTAAATTAAGGATAATTATAAGTACTCATTTTCTGTGTTTACTGTTTACAAGTAACTGGGACATAGATTATTTTTGGATTATTATTTTGCCATACTAAAATAATGCTGACATTTGATTATGATGCTAAACTATTCTGAACACCACTTAGCCATCAGACCTCTAATGCGTGGGAGCTGTGCTAATACATAAATATTTAGGACTGACATTCCAAGTTAAGGCTCATATTTGCTCCGTGGTAGATGTGATAATAAGGGGAGGAAAAAAAGGAAGTCATAACTGGAGTGGAGAGTCTGCCCTGAGCAAAGCTG
>NW_011442712.1:0-934 GCF_000754665.1 Bison bison bison | reverse complement strand
GCAAAGAAGTGAAAAATACATATGGGAATGGATTTGAAAGGTGCTTATACCAGGGAGGAAGGAACAGTTTCAGAACAGGATGGCTGGTTAATATGGATGTTCAGGATAAAAGGTACTAATTTGATTAGCTCAGAATGCTTGCAATTGTTTTCAGTTTGATGAAATTCAAACCTAGAGTAAGTCCTACCTTAATTCAAAGACTCACCCTTGATCTTTCGGAAGGACACTGAACAACTCTGCAAATACCATGCAGACTGTCTCCTTTGTACGTTTTCCCAAAAGATCATGTTGCTATTACAATTTCCCAAGGTGATATTGGGGAAACATGATCTTTTCCCGAACAGCAGAAAGTCAACCCTGAGATATCACTAATGTCTGAGTAATAAGAAAGTCACTGCAATTCAAAGATAGGAGTCAGGGCTGATGCCTTAATCAAATTCAGCTTCACAGTGGGCTCAATAGGAACTCAAATCTATCTCATTTTTCTCTAACCAATAGGTTAAATGTGATAGAAAGCTAATTTGAAGATATTCAAACTATGCAATTCAACCATAGAGAACACTTCCAATTAGATAATTTTTCTCTGAAAGAATTATAGATATTCGTGTCATTACTAGGAAAGATACAAAAACGGTGATTCCTATCACATCTCCACTTGATTCTCTACAATGACCTGTGTCAAAGGTGAATGGGTCTTCAAGAATGTCAATAAACATCTCTACACTTAATCAGATGGTTTCAACTGCAACTAATGCAATTAAATAGACACAGTTTCTAAGATAGCTTCTTACATGATATACTTGGATGAAAATGTGAAAGTGTTAGTTGCTCAGTCATGCCCAACTCTTTGTGACCCCATGGACTGCAGCCCGCCAGGCTCCTCTGTCCATGGGATTCTCCAGGCAAGAATACCAGAGTGGGCTGCCATTTTCTT
>NW_011442711.1:0-934 GCF_000754665.1 Bison bison bison | reverse complement strand
CTCTCTGTGACCCCACAGACTGCAGCATACTAGGCTCCCCTGTGCATGGGATACTCCAGGCAAGAATACTGGAATAGGTTGCCATGCCCTCCTCCAGGGGATCTTCCCGACCCATGAATTGAACCCATGTCTCTTACATCTCTTGCATTGGCAGGCAGGTTCTTTTACTACTAGTGCCACCTGGGAAGAAAGCTCAGAGAGGTTAACTAGGCCAAAGTCACACAGCTAAGTAAATGGAAGAACACAAATTCAAACTAAGGGACGCTGATGCATAGATTGGATGGAGATTGGAGAAGAGATGCATCCAGGGTGTCACTCAAGTTTTTTTTCTGAGCAACCAAAGGAACAAAACTGTCATTACTTGGAATATGAAAAACTTCAGGAATTAACTTTTTTGGGGAGGAACTCAGTTTGGATATGTTAGGTTTGAGATGCTGATCATGTGTCTACAAAGATGTCAAATAAATCTAGATATGAAAATTGGAATCTGTTAGCATATGCATGGTGTCTAAAGCCCAGAGATGAGTGAGGTCACCTAGAAAGTACAGACAGAAAACAAGAGAGATCTATAAACTGAGCTCTGGGCATCCCAGTGTTTACAGGTTGAGGAAGTAACAACTCAGCTTAAGAGACAAAACAGGAGTGTTGCAGGGATTAGAAGGACCACCAAGTGAGTGTGGTATCCATGAAGGAATCAAAGTCGTCAAGGAAGAAAGAATAATCAGTAGTGTCAAGTGCTGCTCACAGGTCAACTAGATGAGGACTGGAAAGAGCCTTTGGGTTGAACCATGTGGACTCATGGTTGACTCACTAGAAAAGACCCTAATGCTGGGAAATATTGAAGGCAGGAGGAGAAGGGGATGACAGAGTATGAGATGGTTGGATAGCATCACCAACTCAATGGACATGAGTTTGAGCAAGCTCCAGGAATTGG
>NW_011442710.1:0-934 GCF_000754665.1 Bison bison bison | reverse complement strand
GACGCGACTTAGCAGCAGTAGCAGCAGCATTCTGTTATGCCTTAATGTGATATGTTTAAAGAAATCTCATGTCTGTAGATAAAATGGTCTGTGAAGTGAAACAAAACTATAACCATAAGACAAAGGGAATAAACTATGGTTTATCAAAAGAGAAACATGACTGCTTGTAGAATATTTTAAAAACAACTCTCTGTGTTAGAGGGAAATCATTGCAAAGGATGGAATTTTCACATTAAATATTTGATCTAAATCAGCCATTATTAATTTTTAATGATGCTAACAATAGAAGCTGTACAGCCTCTTGTTTTGTTTACATGATATTGTTATTTTGCCATTACTTTGACAAGTGGAGTTCAGAAGGAGTTCACTCAGAGACACGGTATGTTTTGAAGGTGCAAGGCTGGCACCAGAAGCCACTGGGGACTCTGTTTTAGCATCTAGATATGAACACACTTAGAACAATTTGGAATTTTCTACTTCATGTCCTGCCCCTAGCCATCTTATTTGTTGCAACCTGTAATCAGATTACAGAAAGATTACACTTTAACCTACATTTAATCTAAACAAAATAGATATCAGAAGCCATGTTAGGAAATTCAATTTTGTTGCTTTTAAGAAGCAGGTAAAAGGTGGGATTTTATTTTGGTGTATTAAATGCTGATGAGCAACATAAAATTGTTTTCAATATAGTTTATATCCATGAAGTGCGAAAGTAAGTTGTTCCTTCCTTTCAGGGGGATACTTTCTATGAAATTTCCTCTGCAGATACCAGCAGCTCAATGGGCAAGAGGTCAGGAAGAATTATAACAAAATATATGTTGGAGAAAATCTTAGAGGCAAAGACATTATTCCTAAAAGGCATTTCAAAGTCTTAGACATTGCAACACTGTCCTTTTTGATACAGTGGTTCCTTTTTTTTTTTTTTTGTAATAAT
>NW_011442709.1:0-934 GCF_000754665.1 Bison bison bison | reverse complement strand
CTGCAGTCCATGGGGTCGCAAAGAATTGGATGTGATTGAGTAACTGAACTGGATGGATAATAAACATTTTTAAACTTTGGGGTTTAATTTTTAATATTAAATGTAACTCACATAAACAAAAGCTCTTTATGGGTCTGAATAAGTTTTAAGAGTGTAAAAGGGGTTCTGAGACCAAAAAGTTTCAGACCCACTGTTGTCAGTGGACATTTCTAAAGCTCTTAGAACAATATTAACTTAGAACAAATTAGTTTGGTATTTAAAGCTTAGAACAATATTAGCTCGTATTATTATCCTACTCTATATTCTTAAGTAAATAATTTAGACTTGTTTTTCCTCTATTTAATCTGGATTAGCAATGTTATATTGTATTCTCCTAAGAACATTTTACATATATCTGTGTGTTCTGTTTTGATCTTTTCAGTTCTGAAGCAGTTTGTTTTATTTTCCATTTTCCTTGTAAAATAGTTTTTGAAGGTTGCATCTTGAAAAACGTCATGGCAGGTTTTTAATAGTATCAATTAGGGGGATTTTTATTTTGCCTCATACAAACATAAACCATTATACATTTTGACTTACATACATTTTCCTGCTCTGTGTTCAGATTTCAATCAAAAGCATGACTGAAAATTAAATTTTTGACTAGATAATATATAAGGTAAAATTCTAAAGGTACAAAGAATATATAGTGATAGGTAGACTTTCACTTGGCTCTCTTTCTAAAGGCAAGATTCATTATAATTTTCTCATACTTCCAGAGATAGTCCATGCAAATACAGATGTTTATATATGTGTGTGTATTTTTTATTTTGATAAATATATGTAACAAAATTTACCATTTTAACCATTTTTAAGTGTGTGTGGGTGTGTGTTAAGTCGCTCAGTCGTGTCTGACTTTTTGCGACCCCATGGACTGTAGCCCATCAGGCTCCTCTGT
>NW_011442708.1:0-934 GCF_000754665.1 Bison bison bison | reverse complement strand
TTGTTTCCCCTCCAGGTGGTGTCTCTTGCCTTCTCTGGGCCCTTGCTCCCCTTCGAATGCCTGCTCATCCTTCAGAATATGGTTTCTGCAGGCCTCGTCTTTCAGCGCTCTCTTTAATACTCTCATTTTGGACTTAATCTACTCAGCTCCTTCTCGGGTTTAAGGAGTGCTTTACTGTCATGAAGGCCGTGCATGCTGTCTGTCCCTGTCTCCTTCCGTCCCTGAACTGCCACCGTCTCAAGAGGAGGACCACCGTTTGGTTCTGCCCCCGGTTCTGACACGGAGTCTCGGAAGTGGGGAGTCCTTGGCAAGTGTGGCTGGGCCCCGCCGCGCTCTGGGTCCCCCCGTTGTGGTGGCCCTGTCACAGCAGGAGATGAGGTTGCTGCAGTGTGACTCGTGCGTCCTCGGCTCACGCTGGTTCCCGTTCCTCCCACCTGTTAAATAATCTCCTCCAGAGTCCTGTGGGCTTCTGCTTCCGCATTTACTGCCAGATACAGTTCTGGAATTGTACCCTGGCCCTGGAACTGATCATGCATTTGGGGACCCCCGGCACTTTTTTTAAATGAGTTTCTTTAAGAAGTCATTGGTACTCAGTATGTCAGTGTATAGTTTAAAAGTGTACACTTTAAGTTTTGACATACTGTACACCCTTTAAGGTATCAGGACATTTCGATAATGAATATTGATGACCTCTGAGAGTTACCTGGCTCCATGTCCATCGTGTCATCCCTCCTCCTCCAGCAGCCCCGCTTTCTGTCCTCAGACAAGGTTGCATTTTATGTGAGGGGGGCACTTTTCTTTTGGTCTGGCTTCACTCAGCATAATTATTTTGCACTTCATCTGCATTATATTACCAGTAGTTTCCTTTTTCGGAGAAGGCAATGGCACCCCACTCCAGTACTCTTGCCTGGAAAATCCCATGGACGGGGGAGCC
>NW_011442707.1:0-934 GCF_000754665.1 Bison bison bison | reverse complement strand
GACTCTTAGTGACCCCATGGACTGCAGCCTACCAGGCTCCTCCGTCCATGGGATTTTTCCAGGCAAGAGTACTGGAGTGGGTTGCCATTGCCTTCTCCACCCTCCCTTCTTACATTAGTCCTATTCCAAGAGTGAGCAGGCTTACTGGCCTCAGTCACTTGTGCTGTCCTTCATTCCCATCCCACATCACTGGGTGCCCTGTACCTACAGCTCCCTAGGGCACCTTCTCATAGCTCTTATTAGCCCCCTCACATCTCCATGTGTCCAGAAATTCAGTAATTCATGTACCATCCTTCATGATTTTTGATCGGTTGTCATGGATATCATATTTTTATTATTTGTTTTATTTTACTGACTTGATTTTTAACTTAAATTCATGAATTTTTAATAGGAATTTTTCATCCCTACTAACTGGAAACTAGTATCACTTGCAAAGAATAGAAGGGAATATTAAAATAAATACTAGATTAGAATAAAAATGCATTCATTTAGTGACCTCCAATAGCCATCTTGCTTTACACCTCTCTTTGGGAATCACTATTTTTATCTCAGGCTACTTAAGTTAACCAGTTTATCTAGTCAACTTGAGGTGAGGGTTGTCCATCAGCCAGGTCTTTACCTAGCATCCTCAAATAACAGCTCCATAATCCTGGATGCCTTCATGGTCAGTCTAGAGGAAAAAAGAAGAAAAGCCAAAATTCTCAGAATTAAGCCACTTAGCTCCTCTGATTAGTAACCCTCTACCAAGATTTATAGACTGAGAAAGAAAGGAATAGAGAGATTTCAGATTCTGAGAAGGGTCAAAGTGATAGCTGTTCAGTCGTATTAGATTCTTTGTGACTCCATGGACTATAGCCCACCAGACTCCTCTGTGCATGGGATTCTCCAGCAAGAATACTGGAGTGGGTAGGCATTGCCTTCTCCAGGGGATCTT
>NW_011442706.1:0-934 GCF_000754665.1 Bison bison bison | reverse complement strand
GTCGCACAGAGTCGGACACGACTGAAGCGACTTAGCAGCAGCAGATTCATACTTCTTGGCTGCAAAGCCAATGAAGAGGCAGTCTGACATGTAAAAATCAGTAGCATTAATTTCTTTAAGTAAAACCTTAAAATATATTGAATTTTGGGTAAATTTATAAACATAAGGAATGAAATTATACCAAACAGCTTATTTAGAAATTTGCATGTTCTTCTAATTTTACTGTTAGCTCTAGATAAACTAAAAGCAATAATATGAGCAAGTGTAAATTCATATTGACAATCTGTCAGGTATGAGGCAGGTTTTATCTTAAAAATAATGATCAACTGGGAGTCAGGAGGCCTGTGTTTCATCTTGGTTCTGCTATTAGCTTGCTCTTTTAACTTTTTAAAAATAAGATGGGGGAATTTACATTAGGTAAATGAGATTGAAATTCTGGCTGAATTCAAGAGAACACAGTGGCCTCAAATGTGGTTAAGGACGTTTAGTAAGTTAATGAGGGCAGGGGAGCTAAGTGAACATTTGGTTTAGGTTTGGGTTGGGGAGATTGTTACAAAGGCTGTTAACCTGTAGATGGAGGTGTCAGGAGGTAGAATGTTGGAAGGTATTAGAATGGAAAACAGTAGAGATTTTTCTGATCTGTTGCAAAAGAATTCAAGCTTGAAGAAGATAATGAATGGAATTTTCCTGGACAAATTGAAATTAGAAGCTGAAGTGTGAAAAGAGGTAGTAGTAACAACATAGACTGGGGCAATCTTGAAAAGCATTTTTAAGCGGAGTAAAAATAATCTTTGAGAAGATCAGTAATTGCTTACTGTTTGTTCAAAGCAGCATGTCATTGACTACCAGTGTGTCCCTCTATTTTTTTTTATTTTTAAACTTTACAAAATTGTATTAGTTTTGCCAAATATCAAAATGAATGTTCCACAGGTAT
>NW_011442705.1:0-934 GCF_000754665.1 Bison bison bison | reverse complement strand
ACATGGGCCATTACAGAGTATCGAGTGGAGTTCCCTGTGATCTTGGTTATCTATTTCATATATAGTAGTGTTTAGTCTTAATATAGGAGACTATCAAAAGATATCTTCTAGTAGGTTGGCTACCTGGGAAAGTTTAGAGGACAAGAAAAACCAGGTGAGGTTCTCTACTATTTAATTTATTTTCATTGGACTGTAGTTGCTTTATCATATTGTGCTAGCATCTGCTCCACAGCAAGGTGAATCAGGTATACACATGGATTTCCCTCCCGCTCGGATAACCATAGTCCACTGAGCAGCATCCCCTATGCTGCGCAGTCTGCTCTCATTAGTTACCTAGCTTATGCATAGCAGTGCATGTACGTCAGTCTCACTCTCCCAGTCCATCCCAACCCCCTGCCCTCCTTGGTATCCACACATCGTTCTTTACACTTGTGTCTATATTTCTGCTTTGCAGATAATTTCACCTATGCAGTTTTTTTTCCGGATTCCACATGTACACATTAATATATGATTCTCCTATTTTAAAAAGCGTCTCTATCTTTAAGAAGCAGGCAAGGTGATTCTGATGCAGGTGGGTGGTGAGAAGATGGTATTTTGAGAAACATTCCCTTAATCAAGAAGAGAGCAAATATTTCATTAATGAATATTTACTACTTATCAGACACCGATGGATGCTTTATACACAGTATCATCATTCCTCAAAACAGTAAACATTATTACCCAATTTTGCAGATAATAAAGAGAGGCCAAAATGTGACCTAATAAGTGGTCTAAAAACTAATAAGTGGAGAATTAAGGGTTCAAATCCATGTTCTTCTATTTCTTTCCTTGCACCAAAACTTCTTTCTTTTTTTCACATACCTATCAATTCTGAGGATCAGAAGATTATTCTTTGGGTACAAAAATGCAGTTATTTAGTTCATGAATCCATTTT
>NW_011442704.1:0-935 GCF_000754665.1 Bison bison bison | reverse complement strand
TACAAAGATGGGCACAATAATGGAAAAGGAAAGTGAATAACCATAATTACAGGTGTCAAGTGTGGAAGATACATCAGGTGGAAAGATCAAGACGTGAGTGAGACTGAATTGCTCAAGTGAAAAGGCATTTGATGACAACTTACACTAGAATCAAGACCTACCAGTCATTGTATGATATCTTGAAAACCAGTGGAAGTTCACTGTGTCAGATGAAAAGGACAGAAAACAAGTCTTCAGTACAGATCAGTATCACATAAGCAGACAGTAGAAGGCAAGCTAACTTATTCCTGAATTTGACCTTAATCATATATTAACATCAATGTCTGTATCATCCATAATAATTTTATTTGTATGTAAAGATTCTCCTAAATTTAGTAATTTAAACTGCAGGATCAAATACCTAAATTTCTACCAGAGAAAAAAATAATGTGTATTCAGTTCCAAATATTTTAAAGTGGATAGGTTTTTAAACTAGAACATTTAGGATATTATATACACAAAATGGAAAACTTTTAAAGGACTTTTTAAAAGCATGCTGATGATGGAAAGAGCAAATAACCACACATGATCCACATTTTATTTATAACTTAGAAGATTATAATCTTGTCTTGATAACCCTCTGACATAGAATACTTGGGCAGATCACTCGTTTACCAAATTCCCTTTCAGTTGTAATGTTCTAAGATTTGATGATTAGTGCATGAAAAGTACTTACATCTCTAATTACTACCAAAAATTTTTCTCTGAAAAGAAAAAGAAATTGACCAGCATCAACACCAAAGAGTCTACCAATTCAAATGTTTGATCTGTGTCTAGTGATTCCTGAGCACTGAGACATCACTTCAACAGCATTTTCAACTATAAGATGAAGACGAATTGTAAGTGAAAATCTAACAAGCACACAGCAGAACCTTCATTTTCGTACCTACTGGCTC
>NW_011442703.1:0-935 GCF_000754665.1 Bison bison bison | reverse complement strand
GATTAAAAAAAAAAAAAAAAAAATATACCACAATCCTGGTGAAGAGCAATCGAAACAAAAGGAATCCAAAGATCTTAAGGTAGGAAAGCGCTTGAGTAAGGATTTGGGGCTTTAAGTACAATTGGGAAGCCAGTGGAAGGTTTCAAGAAAGGGAGTAACTGGATTTAATTTACCTTTATAAAAGATTGTTCTGGCATCTGAGTAGAGGATGGGTTTATAGAGGGGAAAGAGAAGAGGTGAAGAGACCTATGAGGAGGATGTTAGAATATCCCACGAGAGCTGATTGTAGCTGAAATAAGGATGATAGCACAGGACACGGTATGAAGAAGTTCAGCTGGGGACTATTTTGAAAGTGGAGCTGATAGGAATCACTGGTGGATACAAAACAGAGTTAATAAAAGGAGGAATCAAGGATGACTGCTAAATTTTTTTAAGATATTAAATAGTGATATCATAAATTAGATTTAAAAAGGCAGGGGAGAAACAACTTTTAGAGGGGAGTTAGAGATGGCTATGAGATATCCTAGAGAGATGTCAAGAAGGTATCTGCAGGCACATACTTAGATAGGGTTCAGAGGGGAGATCAAGAAAGGCTGGAAGCTGGCTTTGTGAGCCATTTACATGAAGTCATAGGATCGAGTGAGCTCAGCACCGAGGGATAGTGTGCGAGTAAGGAAAAGAAGGGGGTCAGCACTGGTCCCTGGGCACTGCTATGCCTGTTTTTTGGAAACAGCTGTATTGATTCACACATCACAAATTTTTTAAAGTATGCAATTCAGTGGGTTTTAGTATATTCATGAGGTTAAGCAACCATCACTACAATCTAATTTTATAACATTTTTGCTTCCCCTAAAAGAAACCTCCATCACAATTAGCATTCACTCCCCATTTCCCTGTCTCCATCCCTCACGCCCATTCTGTGCTGTGCTTAGTCG
>NW_011442702.1:0-935 GCF_000754665.1 Bison bison bison | reverse complement strand
TTTTTTTAAACCACTGATTGGTGTTTTTAAAGTTAATTCCCTTTGTGATCACATGCTATGTTGTGAAACTGCTACCACTTACTTTTTAGGGATTGAAAATAATAAATCTGTAAACTTTTCTCTGGTCCTGGATTGTGAAACTACATTCTCACTGGGTAGAATTTGATATAAGAAGTATAAAGCAGCAGGAAAAAAAAAAAATTCATAACCCCACTCTCAGTGACAGTCTTTGAGATGACTGATTTCCCATGGTGGGAGGGATGTTCTTAATGGTCTCTGCCTCCAGCCCATGCTGGACACTGTATTAAGGCATTTCCATAGTGTGCACAAGGCAAATGACTAAACGAAAATCCCTTATTGTGGTTTGAAATACTGTTAAACAACTGTGAAATGCCTAGTTTTCACTCTCTTAGGTGTGCTTGGAAGTACCAGTACCTGTATATTTTCTTGATAATCAGACATCCTGTTATCAGCTGAGCTAGGATAATTTCTAAAAAGGTGATTAAGCTTTGCTTTTTGGAGATGGTCTCTCCTAGCTGGCAGATCAGCTGCCTTGTTCAGCGCTTTAATGACATCACCTCCTTGCTCTCCCCCGTCAGAGGTTTAGAGAGACTCCACGGCCTTCAGGAGTGGATTCGTGCTTCTTTGCGTGTAACTGCACTCCTTTGCTGTATTTTTGGCTTCTCTTTTGTTTCTCCCCCAAACAGAAGCTCATTCCTGCCCCTTTGTTTTATTTCACAGTTTTTAAGAAGTTTGTCCTCAAATTCTACTCCTAAATATACTCTCACTTTGAGGACTGTTTCCTAATTATGTTAAAGCCTGATGACTTGGCTGCTTTCATCCCGTTGTTATTGTTCACTGCTGCTAAGTCGCTTCAGTCGTGTCTAACTCTGTGCGACCCCATAGACGGCAGCCCACCAGGCTCCCCCGTCCCT
>NW_011442701.1:0-935 GCF_000754665.1 Bison bison bison | reverse complement strand
GTAACTTTATATCTGGTGCGGGAGGGAGTGTCACTCAAAGGGAAAGTGAGGGCAGTCACAGCTGGACAAACAGGAACATGTCACATATCATATTACCATGTCCCGTGCCCTTGTAGTGACCACGGTGCTAGGCACAGTGTTGCATATCTAGCTTCTTCAATGACTGTCAAGTTGAAACTATCTCATTAAAATATTGTTTTTTTAAAAAGAACATCTGATGGGAAATATAAAGTTGTCTTTGGGGATTATTCCTACAGTAATTTAGCGTAAGGATTCAGTATTCCTAATAATTGTACAGATTTACATTGTGCTTCCTTTTACTTTTTACTTATGCCAACTTGTGCAACAACTTAGATCCATTAATGAGATGGATAGAGCTATAGAGGAGTTGGGCTTAGCTGCAGTCGGAGGGTACATTTAACAAGATAGCAGGAAAGACACTTAACCGGATAAGATGCTCTCTGGGCTGTTAGAACTAGATTGACAACTCAGGGAAATTGGAGTTCAGTTCAGAATGGGCAATATTTTAGAGACTGAAAGTGGGCTTCACTGCTGGCTCAGTCATTTTAGAGATTAAAATACACAAGTCCCATTAAGGGATTATGATGTAGTCCTTAATAGATTACCAACTTGATGGAGCTATCAAGAAAAACAGCAGATTACAGTGATAAAGATCATGATATGAACCTGCTTACTAGAATACAAAGCATTATTTTATATGGCTGGAAGAATGAGAAGAGGCTTCATGGAGTAAGTAAATTTGCCGTATTCAAGAGACTGAATGATAGTGCAACAGATAGAGAGAAGGGGCATTTGAAGTCATGTGGAAACTGACAGCAAGCCACAGGCATGTTTTAATGCAAAATTTTATGGCAGAAAGTGAAGAAGAACTAAAGAGACTCTTGATGAAAGTGAAAGAGGAGAGTGAAAAAGTT
>NW_011442700.1:0-913 GCF_000754665.1 Bison bison bison | reverse complement strand
CTTTCCAATTTCAAAGCTTACCATAAAGCTACAGTGTGGCACTGATACAAAGCTAAACATATACACCAAAGGAATAGAATTGGTAACCAAGTAATAAATTTAAACATCTAAGGGCAATTCAATTTGGACAAGTGTACCAAGATCTTTTAAAGGGGAAAGGATAGTCTGTTTAACAAATGTTGCTGGGACAACTGGATATTTACATGGAAAGAATGAATTTAGATTTCTGCCTTACACCATGTAAAAGAAATTAACACAAAATAAAACAAACCATTAAAAATATTCACTTGTTTACTCCTTCCTTCCCAAAGTATATAGAAACAAAATGACCAAGAATACTCTAAAGTCTCATCTACTTCATTAAAACACTAAGAAATGAGAATTAAAGTCATTAAATTAAATCCTTAGTAGATGGATGAAACAGCACATTAGGCGTAACTCATGAGAAAATTATCCTAAGGTCATTCTGAAAATCACGTTGGAGTACAGCACAAAGAAACAGAGATGTGCTATGTCAAAACTGGTTAAGGAGACCCAGAGAATGGAGTAGAATAAAAGAGTCTAATAATACACACTGTTCTGAGAGTGAAGAACAACAATACAAAGAGTATCTTTAAAGCATCCATATAGAAAAGCCACCCAGCTGCAAAGGAGTAGCAAATGGACTATGAGTAGATTCTCAACAATCAAAATCAACGACAGTAGCAAAATGACTTCAGAGTAGCGAGAAAAAGCAAATATGTGCCAAATGCATACACATGCAGGTATAATTGTGTACCTACCAGAATCCCTTTCAAGAAGAAGAGTGGAGGTGGCGGAGTAGGAAGGTCCCCAGCTCTCACCTCCTCCCACAGACACTACGACTACATATAGAACAACTCTTGAGAATGGCCTGAGGACTAGTGGAACAGCT
>NW_011442699.1:0-935 GCF_000754665.1 Bison bison bison | reverse complement strand
AAGACCCTGATGGTGGGAAAGATTTAAGGCAGGAGGAGAAGGCAACGACAGAGGATGAGATGGTTGGATGGCATCACTGACTCAATGGACATGAGTTTGAGCAAGCTCCGGGAGATGGTAAAAGAGAATAAAGTCTGGTGTGGTGCAGTCCACTGGGTCACAAAAAGTCATACACGACTGAACAACTGAACAACAAATACATACACATACATTTCTGCTTGAAAAAGACCTTTTTACATTTCATATAAGGATGATTTATTTAGTGGTGAGAACTCCTTCAGGTTTTGCTTGTCTGGGAAACCCTCTCTCCTTCAGAACCTCCTTCAGTTAGAGTATTCTAGGTTGTAACTTTGTTTTTTTCTCCAGCAGTGTGAATATATCATTCTACTCCCATCCTGGTCTACATCATTTCTGTGGACAGTCTTATGGGGGTTTCCTTATATGTGACTCTTCATTTTTCTCTTGATATCTTTAAAATTATGTATATCTTTAACTTCTGCCATTTTAATTATGATTTATCTTCTTGTGAATCTCTTTGGGTTCATCTTGTTTGGGACTCTTCTGTGCTTTCTGCACTTGAATGTTTGTTTCTTTTTCCAGGTTAGGGACATCTATTATTTCTTCAAATAAATTATTGCCCCCTCACTCTTTTCTCTTTGGACCCCTGTAATGCAAATGTTAGTATTCTTGACGTCCCTGTCCCTTAGAGTATTCTTAGAGGTCCCTTAGGCTATCCTAATGTTTTAAATTCTGTTTTCTTACTGGGTGAATTCCATTATTCACCTTCCAGATGACTGATCTGTGCTTCCCTGTTATTTAATCTGCTCTTGTTTCCCTCTAGTGTATTTTCCCTTCAGTTATTGTTTTCTTCAGCTATTAACTGGTTTTTTCTTATATTTTCTAAACCCTTCATTGGAGTTCTTACTACATTTTTT
>NW_011442698.1:0-935 GCF_000754665.1 Bison bison bison | reverse complement strand
TAGTAGGTTTTATTTTTGGTTTGGGGTGGTTTTTTTTTTTTTTTTTTTTAAAGCTAATTGGATTGAAAAAAACTGGAATTCAAGGTATGTATATTATGATGGGAAAAACCAAAGGTGAACATGATAGCTGGTTTCAAGCATCTGAAAAGCTGTCACATGAAAGATGTTATCTGTGCTGCTTAAGATGGCAGTACTAGAGTCAATGGGTGAAGTGAGAGAAGGCAGAATCTCAACTCAAAATAAGGACTAATCTCAAATAAAGTTGTCTCAAATTGGGTTGGGCTTTGCTGCACTTCCTCATTATTGAAAATGCTGCAGTGGGAGCTGAATGACCTGCATGTTCAGTCTTGCGCTCAATACGCACAGGTATGTTGATGCTGGTGGGGAAGGAAGGCCAAGAGCCCCTCCTGCTGGTGGGGGCTGCGTCGCCAAGGCTTCTCATTTGACCCCATTTGCATGGCTAGGACTTCTGTCCCTCATGCTTAAACCCTAACTCCTCTCTTTCTGTTTCCTTCTATTCCAGAAGGCCCTACCCCATACGAGCAGAGCAAGCAATCAGATGTATGGATGAAAATGACAAGTTTTTACTCTTGGTCTGTCCTTTTCAACCTGGCTGGCGGCGTGGAGGACCTCCTTCCCACCCTGGCATACTCTCCCTCCTACTTCTCTGGTCACTCCTTTCCTGTGTCCTCCACAGGTTCATCCTCCTCTAACTGGTCACTGTCTGGATTTCTAAGGCTCAGTCCTAGGGCCTCTTTTCTTCTCACTCTAGAGTACGTTTAGAAACTCTCATCTGGGCCCATGGCTTCAACTTGATAACATCCATTTTTCTCCTCTACTGCTAGTTTTCTCCCCTCTGAGCTAGAGATTTGCAGAGTTAGCTGCCCATCTGCTGTCTTCTCTTAGCTGACTCAAATCCATCTCCAATTCAACCT
>NW_011442697.1:0-935 GCF_000754665.1 Bison bison bison | reverse complement strand
GATGAGAACAGCACGTGAAAAAAAGATGGGGACAAGGAGAACACCTAATCAAAGAGGGAAAAAACTGAGCCTTATGCACTTATAGAGTGCCTGGAAACTCAAAACCCAAATCGAGTTTGGTAGAAATGCTAATCACAGTAGAAAAGGGTTTTGTTGGGGTGTTTTTGTTGGTTTTTTGAGGGAATTTTTTGTTTGTTCATTTGTTTGTTTATGGGTTTGTTTTTTTTTCTGTCTTTGGGGGTTTTATTTTTTGGCTTTTGTTTGTTTTTTGCTTTTTGGTTTGTTTTTTGGCTGTACCACTTGGCTCGAGGGATCTTAGTTCCCCAACCAGGGATTGAAAGCACTGCGTCTTAACCACGGGAACTCTCTTATTTCGTCTTTTAAATCATTTGTTTGTCACAGTGCTGTGAAACATGTACCATCACCTGTTATCTGTCAATCTCAAAAGAGCGTCAAAAATTGTCCACGTGCTTGTGAGTGGCTTCTGGCATCCTTAAGACAAGACTTTGACTAGATAAGGTACGTGACCCATCCAAGACTGGACACTTCATCGCTGCAAACTCCAGACTGAAGAAGAGGCATAGGAACACAGGATGAAGAGCCAGGAAACTTGGTAACTGAGGAAACAAGAGGACAGGGAATCGGGAAGAAAGGGAAAGTTCTCCTCCAGTACCTCTGAACCAGCTCTCCATGCTCTGGAAAGAGCCTGAGTTGTCCGCCTAGTGAACACTGGCTGTGGAACATTGAAACAAAGTCCTGGCCCGAAACTTAGGAGAAATTCAGGAATATAAAGAAGGACTATGAAAGAATAGCCAAAGGATGAAACCAATGACAAGAGGCAAGAGAGAAACTAAAGTGAATTCTGGTGACTTCCTGGGCAGTCTAGGGGTTAAGACTTCATGCTGCCAAGCAGAAGGCATGGGCTCGATCCCTAG
>NW_011442696.1:0-935 GCF_000754665.1 Bison bison bison | reverse complement strand
TTTGATTTCTTCTTTTGTATGATTGTCAAAGTGGCTCTGGATTTATAGGGAACCTCTTCAAAGTGTAATCTGAGGTCTAATGATGCTACATTACACTCTATTGTTAGGGGCCCAGGCTAGACGGGGGTCAAATTGATAGAATAGAAAATTGGATACAATGGCACAAAAAAGAGTTGACGCTTAGAGAACATTTTATAGGTCTAATGGTTTGGGGACATTGATGGTAAGACCGCTTTTAAAAGAAGCCTCAGGGAATCTCCCTAAATCTTTGGCCTCATCAGCCTCATGTTCTAACCAGGTGACTAACCGGCCGTATGTTCCACTGAAACAGCTTTCTAAGAAATCTGCTCTGGATCCTCTCAGCACGTTGGCATATATGACAATATGGAAAATATGCAAGCGGTTAATTTTCCTAACCACCCTGAAATGAACATATTTGCAAAGCATTTCATCAGCAACTTAGTAAATTGCCCTTTAAGAGGTACATTACTTCTACAATAGTATCATAAAACTCCTGCTGCCAGACGTAATTCACAGGTGGTAGCTGCAGAAAGTGGATTCGATAGTACTTCAATATCCCTCTGTCCTGAGGTGCTAGTTTCTAAGTAACAGGCTGGCGATGTGTGTGAGCATGTTTCTACTTTGGGGGCTTTGAGTCAAAATAATTTATAAACCTATCTCTTGCTTTCTTTCTCTCATTCTTTTTAAGCCTGATATGCTCAGGGGCATATCAGCAGCTGTATGGAAATTGTTCTGGTGAGGAGAGGGTCCAATCTGAAGGCCACTGTGTGTAATATTTGAAAAGGCACTTCACATTTATTTTTGGCATTCAGGTTCTTGGGTGATATTTAAAGTGAATTTTAAATGCATGGTAAGAATGATGAGAAAGGAAGGGTTTTTTTTTTTTTTTTTTTTCCCCCCAGACTGTGTTTTAT
>NW_011442695.1:0-936 GCF_000754665.1 Bison bison bison | reverse complement strand
TTTTTTTTTTTTTGAAACTTATTGCATTGAATACTTAAGTCATTAACATGTCATTTTAAAAAACAAAACCATTCAAAATTATATGTTTACTTTTGTTATTAATTTCTTATTTCATTTTGTATTACAGTGAAAGGATATGTTTTTCATATTTTCTTGTTTGGAAGGATTATCGATAGTTTCATTGTGGCTTTAAATAAAATTAATGCTTGAAAATGCTCAAACGATACTAGAAAAGGAAATGAATTCTAAATATTTGTAAGATATAATCCATATCAATAGTTTTCCTTTTATTAATAGAATCAAATAAGTTAACATTTTTATATTAAATTAAATGTTAATTTAAACTCATTCTGCTATTTAAAACTCTACCCATTTTATATTTTTTAAGTTAATTGAAACAAAATACATATAGAAAAGTGTATAAATAGTAAGTAAAAGTTTCAATAATTAACACAAGTAGAACACAGCAATGTAACCTCTGTCTAGGTCAAGAAATGGCTCCCTGTGCCTTTTATATCTACGTGATTTGTCAGACCCTGGAAGATGTATGGATTTACTGTTCCTAAACCATTGTTCAACATGGAAATGCTCAAGCCCCTCCCAGGAGCTACTAATCTCAATTGGTAGTACATCTGAAATCTGGGAAGTTCTGGGGCACAATTCAGGAACAGATGTTTTTCTTCCTGAATTTTAACTGTTCTGATTTATCTCCATATTCAAACCTTCACCAAATGATGCATATTTTCTGAAAGCTGTGTTTCTTCAAATAATTTATGCTACCACACCCTTAGATTGAGAGCTTATTACTTCTTGCCTATACTAGAATGCAAACTCCTCACACCATCTCCAAAATTACCTCCCCCCCCAAAAAAAAAAGAAAAGTTGAGTCCAGTTAATCCCTTCTTGACTATTTAATGCCAATTCAGTTCAGTTGCT
>NW_011442694.1:0-936 GCF_000754665.1 Bison bison bison | reverse complement strand
TAACTAAGTCACTTTGCTGTACAGCAGAATTGAACATGACATTGTAAATCAAATACACTTCAATTTAAAAAAAAAGAACCACTGATAAATCACAAGTACCTTGGAGGTGTAACTGATCTCTGTGACCTTTGGCAAAGCACGTCACTTCCCTGGGCTTCAGTTTTCTTAGCTGTGAAATGTAAATGATGGTATCAGCCTCTAAGCGTTGGTGTGAAAACTCATAAAACAGTAGTGTGTGTGAACCCCTCTCTGGAGCAGGAGAGGGGTCTGTCGCTGGTAGCTATGGTTGATCCCGTATGCCCCGAGAGAGCAGGATAGTACCTGTTTTATTCACTGGCACAGCACCGACGCCTGGCACCTGGCTGATGATCAGGAAATAGCCTCATGCTTGACCGGATTCAGAGGTGCAGAGGGTGGAGATGCAGTGCTCTGGAAAGCCTTCTTGCATTAGACAAGTGTCACTCAATGTAGAGATTGCCTTGTGGGGGCAGAATGGCCCTTGAGATTCCTGGGGCAGGGGCTGTGCTGGGCAGTCAATAGGAAGCGCTTCCACCTGTTTGTTACAAGGACAGTGCAAAGAAAAGACTTCAGATGTGTGACCACAGAATCACAAATCATCCGGACTAGGACCCAGGGGCCTCATTTTACAGAGGGGGAGACTGAGGCCTGGAGAGAGATGGTCACTTGTTTGACTGAGGTCACCCAGACTGTTGGAAGCAGGGTGGAAGAAGCAGCTCACATCTGTCTCCTGAGGTCCACCCGGCTCAGAGCTCTGTCCCTGGTCTCTTCTCTCCTCTGGGAGGAAACCCACATTCTCCACTGGCACCTGCAGAAAGCAAGGCATGCTGGGAGTCTCCACGAGTGCACGTGTCGTTCTGCTCGGCCCAGCTGTGGCCCAGGGGTGTCGGCGAGCTCCCACCAGAGGAATGGCCGGGC
>NW_011442693.1:0-936 GCF_000754665.1 Bison bison bison | reverse complement strand
TTTTTCAATTTTTCAGACAAAAAAGAAACTACCAGAAATTGGTACATACAGTGAAAGGAGAAATGAAGCTTTATACCAGCCTATCACATACTGTGTTATACAGTGATCACAATCCTGACAGTGGAACTTCTAGTAGAGAAATGGAATCCAGAGCTACAGAGACGCTCAGGGTGTTCAGGACACTGAGAACTGCCAGCTTGTTTCACCAGGTAGTTCAATATACGCTCATCGGGTTGAAGGTACAAGCATCACGGATTTACATGGTTTGATCAAAATAGACAATTCTGACCAATAGACAATTCAACAGACTCACTGTGGTCTAACCTAGACTTGAGGAGATGAAAGAAAACTTACCCCAGAGATTAACATAAACCATGTAAAAAACCCTGTACAAGCTGCTCATTCTCCACTGTTTATTTTAATGAACAAAAAGAATGGCAAGGTTAACATTACAAAATAAATAAAACATACATATGTTGCCTCCCCAAATCATTTAATTTTATTATTTTCTTTGCTATTTTTGTTACTATTCTTAGCACAAATACTATTTTATGCTATTTTCAATTATTATAATAGTAATTAGTATTCATATTATAAAAACACGTTCATTTTCAACAGCTCATAGTTTCATGAGATGGAAAACATAATTTAATCTAAGGAATGACAGTAACATCTTTAAGAGGATAAAAGCAAACCAAAATGATTTTTGAACTATTTATATTTTATTAGTGCTACTGGAACCAAATGGTAATTTCCCTTAACTGATCTGTAAATTTACATTTTTCTTGATCACTATCAGTTGTTGCATTTATAGAAATATATAATAGCTAAATGATGGTCATAGAAAAATCTCCAGGACACATAAAGATAGGCAATGGGTTGGACAGAAATAAATAGTATCTCACTGTAATGCAAAAAAAAAAAAAAAAATTCCCA
>NW_011442692.1:0-936 GCF_000754665.1 Bison bison bison | reverse complement strand
TGCTCTTTGGGGAGATACTGCTTTGGAGGAGATCCCGGGGATTCTCCTTACCTGCTGCAAGTAATTAATCTTTCCTTCTCCTGATTGGTGGCTTGGTTGTGTCTATTGGCTTGGCACCTACCAAGAGGTGAACTGTTTTGTGGTGGTTGTTGTTTAGTCACTAAGTTGTATACAACTAAAAGAAGGTAAATGGGGCATTGGCTTATGATGCAGCAGAGAAAAGGAAGGTCAAATTAAAATGCTTGTACAGACTAGAAAGAGCAAGATTATTTGCTTGAAGAACCCAGGAAGTTTCAGGAATTAGAGGCATTGGGTACAATGGAAGAAAGGAGACTAAATATAAGGGCTTTATTTGAAGTCTGCATAGAGAGGAGTTAAACCTCTGTCTGCAACCCTACCTTGTGCAGTCAGGTGGTTGCTCCATGCTGCGCCTCCCAGAATGTTTGGTTTACTCTCAATCAGAGAGACTGCAGCCTTCTGAGACACCAGGGTCTGAGGAGGACAAAGATGAAGTGGGCTTGGACATTGGGAGAGTAAGTTACAGTCAGCATATTGAATAAGACTTCCTCTGCCAAGCCCCTTCCTGCATGCAACACCAGCAGGCTTAAGTTGCAGGGCGATTGGAAGAAACTTCTCTAAAGAAACTTAACAACCCCTACAGAATGTTATTATAAAAGGAATAGGCTCAGAACAGAGAATAATCCTGAAAACTTAAAAAAGTGGCAGTTGAAACTTTTTTTAATCAATAGAATGAATGGGAAGATAAAGGAGAACTCGAGTGTAAAACAACTAAATGATAGAAATTAGGCACTAAAAACAGAAGGAAAAATAAACTGCCCATCAGATTGTAATTCAGTAAAGTTCTCCAGTCTGTACACACACACACACACACACACACATGAAATTATAGAAAGAAAAGGAAATCTCCCCTAAAGT
>NW_011442691.1:0-936 GCF_000754665.1 Bison bison bison | reverse complement strand
CGAAACTACTGAGGCTGTGCTCTAGAGCCCGTGCTCTGAAACAAGAGAATCTACCACAATGAGAAGCCCAAGAGGCCTGTGCACGGCAACGGAAGATAGCCCCTGCTCGCCAAAACTAGAGAAAAGCCCTGGCAGTGATGTAGACCCAGCACAGCCAAAGAGGAACATAAATAAATAAATAAAATTATTTTAAAAAATTAAGTTTTGTTGGAACACAGCATTCATTCATATGTGTGTTATCTATCGCTACTTTCACCAGATGAAGGCAAAATTAATAGCTGCAATAGAGATCAGAGGTTATATACAAGGCCTGCAAAGCCAAAAGTACTTACCAAGTACTTACTCGGCCCTTAATGGAAAGTGTGTCGATTCCTGCTGTACTGTGCATATAATAAGTTTATCATGTGCATATAATACTGTAATAATAACATCTGGAGGAAACATATCAAAACCATATAGCATTAGAGCAGAGCTCCAGGGAACCTGAGATGAGAAGGCTGAGAACCCAGGGCTCTCGAGTCTTGGTTGGTGGTGGGGGGTCCAAGGGGCCCTTATCTGAGACCTCCACCCTAGTACCATTTCTCTTGGTTGCCTCCTCCAGGGTACAATGGGCTCCCAGGTTCTGCCAGGGCTGGCGCTATGGAAAAACTCTTTTGTCCCCTTTTCCCCCGGGGGTCACCAGAACTTCTCTAGCACTTTCTGGTCCACATTATACAAGTCACCCCAAAGCAGGTTCTCAGAGCATGGTCCCAGGGCCTTCAGCATCACCATCCCAGGAAAGACTGTTTTTTAAGAACTCCTCTCTTTGAGGTGTTCAGTTCAGTCGCTCAGTCGTGTCTGACTCTTTGCGACCCCATGAACTGCAGCACAAGACACTTACTCCTTGGAAGAAAAGTTATGACCAACCTAGATAGCATATTCAAAAGCAGAGACATT
>NW_011442690.1:0-937 GCF_000754665.1 Bison bison bison | reverse complement strand
GCTGTCTAGGAGGAATGAAGAAACATATGGGATCCCAGTCATTCTTCAAATTATTCCTGCTAAGGTGTCTGAGGGGGCCGGGTTCTAGAGAGAAGCTTTATGCCTTCCAGAAAAGTCATATGGTCATGTAATTCTAATTGTAACCTTGAAAAAAAATAATAAATTGTGCACTTGGAAATCATTGCAAAAATACTCTTATCACAAAGGGCCATCACATTATATCCTATTTGCAGTTCAAAGCACTGTTACAGCCTTAAAAATGCACAAGAAATGTCCCCCTATTCTAAGAACATCCTTTGCATGTGAATATAATGAATGTCATCCACCCTATACCTCATCTTTGGGGAGATCAGGCCAATGTCTTCTCTGGAGATGACTATAGTGTTCTTTGAAAATGCATCTAACTTACTTCCAAAAGAGAACAAATGGCTCTTATGCTAGAAAGAAATAGATCAAAGTGGCTCAGATGTGTAAACTAGAGGCAGTTAAAAAAGAGTTTTTGTTTAAAGGATATGGGCCAAAAAGAAAACATAAGCTCAGGAAGTTAAAGCAGTCAACTCAGCTCAAATCAAGAGAGAAAAAACAGCCTGAAATAGTTGATGCAACTCTGCAGACATAGGACAGAATCTGTGTCCTGTGGGCTAGTGGAATGGGAGAAAGGAGCTGGGACAGAGGAACTAGAGCAGGCAGGCTGGGGAGGCTTGAGTGCCAGCTATATGCGAGGCTCTGCTTTAGCTACTTGTCATAGGAAATCAGTAATCCTCTCTTCAAGATATGTATTCTATACCCCCAAATGACAGATGGTGAAACTAAGGCTCAAAGAAGTCAATAATTTGTCTCAGGTTACACAGCTGCTGCTGCTGCTAAGTTGCTTCAGTCATGTCCGACTCTGTGCTACCCCATAGACAGCAGCCCACCAGGCTCCCCCGTCCCTGGG
>NW_011442689.1:0-937 GCF_000754665.1 Bison bison bison | reverse complement strand
TTTTCATACCAACTATTTTCATACCAGTATTACATGATAACAAAATCCAATAATGCATTATAAGGAAACCACAAATTTCCTCATGAGCATAGATACAAAAATTCTTAATAAATAGCATATTACATCCAACAGTCTGTAATATATAATAGCATATTAAATCCATATATAATGGATCTTGACCTACAGGTGATTATGCAAATTTGATTTAGGGCAGAAGGAAGGCCCTGCTGGAGCTGGGTGCAGGGCATGCCTGAGAAGGATGGAATGTGGCCAAATGATCTTTCTACATCTCTTGAGATGATTGTGTAGTTTTTCTTCTATATTCTATACAAGAATAAATATACAAAGACATTTATATAAATATACAAAGAAAAATTTAAAACAAACTTTATAGTAACACTTAAAGAAACATAAACACATACATGGATGTCTCCCACCATGATTTATAGTGAAAGACTCCACAGAGTCCACTAGACTCATCTCAGGTCAGGGCGCACCTTCTGCAGAGCAGAGTCAGGCCCTTTAGGCAGGTTCCAAATGTTCAGATACAGATACTACCATCAAATACAGATACTACTATCAAATACAGATACTACCATCACAGTGGCTCAGACGGTAAAGCGTCTGCCTACGATGTAGGAGACCTGGGTTTGATCCTTGGGTCAGGAAGATCCCCTGGAGAAGGAAATGGCAACCCACTCAAGTATTCTTGCCTGGAAAATCCCATGGATGGAGAAGCCTGGTAGGCTACAGTCTATGGGGTCTCAAAGAGTCAGACATGACTGAGCGACTTCACTTCACTTTCACCATCAAATACAGATACTACTATCAAAAACAGATACTACCATCAAATACAGATACTACCATCACTTCCTATCTACACAATGGTTAAAAGTCACTCCTAGAATTTGCCTCAATTTTTTTTTTTTTTTTCACA
>NW_011442688.1:0-937 GCF_000754665.1 Bison bison bison | reverse complement strand
TTATGGAAACCCTCGTGGTATATGAAGGAGAGATGAGCACGCTCTGAGGCAGTGGTTCTCAGACTTGAAGTGCTATCAGAAACACCTGGAGAGCTTGTGAAACTGTGTCTCTGGGTCCCACTCCCCAAATTTCTGATCCAGTAGGTCTGGGGTGAGGCCAGAGAACCTGCATGTTTACCAAGTTCCCAGGTAATGTTAATGCTGCTGGTCCAAGGACGAGGCTTTGAGAATCACTACTCTAAGCCTAAGTCTTTCTGTCAATTACATAGCCGGACAGAGACTAAGGATTGTTCTAGTAAATTTAATCACTATAAGATGATTACGTTGGAAGGAATGATACCTGTTTATTCCACAGAAGTGACAAATGACCAAACCACCCCAAAATCCCATACCACTTTAAAATCTGGGAAAATTTTGGGGGCTCTTTGTCTCCTACTGGCTCAGGTCCTGTTGGGGTCAATTCTGCCCTCTGTCTCTCCTTCAGTCCTCTCTCTACCAAAAACTTCTTCACAGCTTACAAACACACTCAATCATCCCCAGACTCTGATACATTTCCAAATGGCTGTCACTTCTCCCCTATTCACCATAAAACATGTTAAAGTGTAGTATAAATTCCACACTGTATTTCATCAGGTACCTCTTAAACCCGTAGAGTTTGATTTCAACACTTTAAAAAGTAAACTTCTCTTTTAAAGGTCAGGAATGTTTTCCTGTCTTCTAAATGTAGTGGCCTTTTCCTGATTGACTTTCTTATAATGCTTGATAAAGGAGTTCTGTAAAATTTCATTTTATTTAGGACTAGAACTTTTCCTAAACAGCAATCTTTCTAGAATACGACCTTTACCTCACTTTCTTTGTTATTTGGGCTTGGTCAACCTCATGCCTTGGGTCCAGAGATGCTATGCTATGCTATGCTAAGTCACTTCAATCGTGTCCG
>NW_011442687.1:0-937 GCF_000754665.1 Bison bison bison | reverse complement strand
CAACAAAGGATGAAATGGTTGGATGGCATCATCAACTCAATGGACATGAGTTTGAGTAAACTCCAGGGGATAGTGAAGGACAGGGAAGCCTGGCGTGCTGCAGTCCATGGGGTTGCAGAGTCAGACACAACTGAACAACAATGACAAATTGTGGTTAAGAAAACACCAGCCCATGCAGGGGACACACATTTGATCCCTGGTCCGGGAGAATCCCACATGCCTCAGAGAGACAAAGCCTTTGGGCCACAACCACTGAAGCCTGCGAACTGAGAACCTGTGCTCTGCAACAGGAGAAACCACTGCAGTGAGAAGCCCGAGCATCGCAACAAAGTGTAGCCCCTGATTACCACAACTCAAGAAAGCCTTCAGGCAGAAATGAAGACCCAGAACAGCCAAAAATAAATGAATCTTAAAAAAAAAAAAAAGATTATTCTGCTATGAAGCCTCCAAGAGAATTTACCAGCGCCCAAATCCTTCACCTGCTCACGTGTCCATGGCTCTCTACCTCCAGCATCTGCCACTCCCTGCATGGGGCTAGCTCTGGCTGCAGGATCGAAGGACAGGCCAGAGGTTCTGCGAAGTTAATACCCTTAGAATATTCCTCAACTAATGATTGATGAGAGTTGGTGGAGAAATGCCCCCAGCTTTGCAACCAGCCTGCTTGGTTCCTGGATCAGTCCCTTCCTGCTGTGTGACCTTGGGCAGGCCACTTCACCTCTCTGAGCTAGTTTCCACATCTGTAGAATGAGGATGATGAGAGCACAGACTTCATCAAGCTCTTGTGAAGATGAAATCACTTCATTCTACGTAATGTGCTTGCAACAGTGACCCACACATGGTAATTTCCTACATGTGAGGAGTGCACGCATGCTCAGTTGTGTCTGGACTGTAGTCTGCCAGGCTCCTCTGTCCGTGGGATTTCCCAGCCAAGAATACT
>NW_011442686.1:0-937 GCF_000754665.1 Bison bison bison | reverse complement strand
TTTACACACACACACACACACACACACACACACACACACACACATTCCCTACCACGCCGATGAGTCTTCTTTGCCCCACAATAAATTAGGATACACAAGTATATATGTTTTCATGATATATCAGAAGTAAATAATGAAGCATGCAGTTCATGCAAAAATATTCCTACCAAGCACTGTATGTTCATTTTGTCTGGGAAGAAGTTTTAAGTAAGGTTTTAGAGATGTGGGAAAGACTAGAAGGAGAAATCATTTCTGGCACAAAATCCAAGAGTGGGAAATGGAATGGAAGTGATTTAAAACACATGATTTCATTTTCCATGAGCTTTGGAGATAAAAACTATTATGTCTGTTTATTTTAGGGTCAGAAAAATGACACATTTCACCAAACAAAAAGGCAACAGAAAAACATTTTTAAGAGATATAGATTAAACAAGAAAGCAACTGAATGACAGTATTGTTTTTGGTTTTGCTTTTAAGAAAAAAGTAAAGCAGAAAGATAGCTGCAGGTTGTTACAGAATTAGCTGATAAAATATGCCTTGGAAGAGAAATCTGTGATTTAGGAAAATGCTTATAAAAATTTCTTTTTATAATCTGACCTGACCACTCTCTTCAGAGCACACTCTATCTCTCCTGCAATCAGCAGTGGCTTCATCAAAATCAGCTTTGTATAAATATTAACTCATCTTCAAAGAAACATGCAAGTACTTAACTCAAATCTGTTTGGCTTTTCTATGCAGGCAATGGATTATAACTCTCTGCTTGGTTCCCTTTCGCTACCTCCCTGTGACCTTCAGAACTGAGATAAGTAAAACCCTAGAAGTTCAGCCTTGACCAGTTTCTCAGTCTTGTCTGGTCTTCCTAGCCTTGTAAGGAGCCCAAAGCCAACAGCACTCTCTCAGCTTCTGTTCAGAATTGCTGCAGGTCTGGATCTGACCA
>NW_011442685.1:0-937 GCF_000754665.1 Bison bison bison | reverse complement strand
TGCAAGCAGATTCTTTACTGACTGAACTACCAGGGAATTGCTATTAATATGTAAATAAGAAGAGATAGATAGTAGCACTGGTGTTTGAATTAGGTGTTTTGGTTTTTTCTTTTGCTAATACTTTAGTTATTGAATGGAAAGAATTTTTTCCCTGAATATATACTTCAGACTTTCTAGTTTGTTTATTTATTTTAGGTTTATTTTGGCTGTACTGGGTCTTCATTTCCTGTACTGGTTCTCTAACTGCCCCATGGGGGCTCTGTCTGACAGTACACAGGATCCTAATTCTGGACCAGGGGATCAAAACCATGTGCCCTGTAATGGAAGGCAAATTCCTAACCATTGAGCCACCAGGGAAGTCCCTGAATCGGGCTTTTTAATGCTGGAACTCATATCCTAAATAAATTTGTTTACCAATTTCCAGTTTCTTTACTGTGAAAAAAAAAAATAAAGCTTAGAATAAGACACAAAATTCTTCATATTCTACCACCATTTAGAGGTAGCCACTCTTATTTCAACACAATAAGAATGTCTTTACTATGCATTGATGTTTATGCCTTCTGTGTATATGTATCCAATAGAATTGTGTGTATTTTACCACAAAACATGTTTAAGTGTGTTTATAGAACCATTATTTATAATCTTAAAGTGGAAACAACCTAAATATCATCAATAGTTGAACAATTAAGTCATTGTATATTCATATATTGGAATCCTGCATGATAATGAAAATAAACTGCTGCCATATATATCATCATGGTTGATTCTCAAACATAATATTGAGTAGAAAAAGCCAAACACAAAATCAAACATCCTCTATGATTCATTTATTTAAACTCCAGAAATAAACAAGTCAATCTGTAGTGTTTGAAGTCTGGTAATAAAGGCATGGTGGCTCAGACGGTAAAGCGTCTGTCTACAATGCGGGAGACCTGGG
>NW_011442684.1:0-937 GCF_000754665.1 Bison bison bison | reverse complement strand
AAAATGCGTGCAATTTAACTTTCCCATAATTAACTTTGTGGAGAGATGTTTGGTTAATCTTCCAGTCTGTGGTGATGCACAATTATAACAATGGAAATTTGTACAATGATTGTTTTCTAAAAATATTTTAAGACATAGATGCATTTTAGTTTAAACATGAATTATCTCTGGGCATTAAGGAAAATTTACACAGAATTCCCTTACCCATTACATTTACAAGTTTTCTTCATTAATATTTTTTCATATGATGCCTGAAAAAATGTTGATGACACAACTTGCATAAGTTCTTATGATAACTTATTAAATTATACTTTAATACTCTAATCTTAATATTATTCTTAATTTTATATAAGCTTTATAATATAAATATACATGAAATATATAAATAATTTAAAGGGCCAGAGAAGTGAAAACACACAGAAAACCATACAACTCTAAGATGAGAAATGGCATTGAAAATTGAAACTGGCTTCACCACTGGGGCTAAAATGACTTGACTTGGAAACATCCATGACTAGTGGGGCCAGGGAGGGCCAGCATGGTGCTGCCTGCAGGGTCTGCATGCCACTCAGTGTGACTTATGGCAGTCTGAATAACAGGTATGCACCAGCAGAAGCACATGGAATTTGACCAGCACAGTAGTAACCAGTAGAGAGTGGGTATTGTCTGCAGGAGGGAGGAAGTCAGCCAGGAAGTCACTGCCAAGGTCTGATCTTGAGGTCAGAAACCAGCTATGGCTGGAGGAGGTCCTTTTTGAACCAGCAGGTTCTCAAGATCCACTTCACTGCCCTTCTCCTGCCTGTGGGACCCACCGGCACCACTTTGCTGGCCCAGACATGTCAGGGATGAGTCAGAAAGAGGGTTAATTACTGGAGGTGAAAAGTAAAAACCTAAGAGTGAGTTCATCCATTAATACAAGGAGGGTTAATCATTTTTT
>NW_011442683.1:0-938 GCF_000754665.1 Bison bison bison | reverse complement strand
TCATCGAGAGGCTTTTTAGTTCCTCTTCACTTTCTGCCATAAGGGTGGTGTCATCTGCATATCTGAGGTTATTGATATATAGTAGGTCTTAGAAATAGCCATCTTTCTGGTCAGTGTGCCCTATGTTTCTGTACTACTTCTGGTTGTGCTGCAATTCAAGTGGCTGCCCATTGGTGATAAATTGGGCATTTTTACCTCATTTCTTTCCACTTCTGTCTTTTCATTTCATGAGCCCGAACCATCAAACTTGAGTTTTCTGAAACCTTCTATGCTGTTTCACTTCTCCGTGTTATCATATGTACTGTATTTTTTGCTCTGAATTCACTTCCCCTCTCTCTACCACTTCATCTGCCTTTAAAGCTCCTATTCATTCTTCACAGCCTTTGCACTATCATCTTGTTCCTGCTGGGACACCACTGCCGTTGTGCACATCAGAATGCACTGTAACTGGTTGGTTATTCTTCTGTGGCTATTGAAAGGGCTTGAACTATTATTGCCTGTATTCCTAGGACTTGGCATTCAGTAGGTACTGAACAAATTTGTACTGGAGAATACTTTTTTACTGACTGTAAAATCTCATAGTGATATGTTACATTTTCATTATTTTAAATACAATTTTTTATGCTGGCAACAACCAAATTTATTTCTCGTCACTCTTTAACAACAGTTTCATGTATTCATCTGTTTACTTGACATCAACACTTGAATGTCAAATAGACGTTACATACTTGACATCCCATCTAGGATGACTAGCTGTCTTAGTTTGCCTGGAGCTGGGAAGTTCTGTGGGCTTCCTTGGTAGCTCAGCTGGTAAAGAATCTGCCTGCCATGTGGGAGACCTGGGTTTGATCCCTGGGTTGGAAAGATCCCCTGGAGGAGGGCATGACAACCCACTCTAGTACTCTTGCCTGGAGAATCCCCATGGACAGAGGAGCCTG
>NW_011442682.1:0-938 GCF_000754665.1 Bison bison bison | reverse complement strand
GCATCACCAACTCAATGGACATGAGTTTGCGTAAACTCCAGGAGTTGGTGATGGACAGGGAGGCCTGGCGTGCTGCAGTTCATGGGGTCGCAAAGAGTCAGACACGACTGAGCCAGTGAACTGAACTGAAGCTCCATTTTTAACTTAGATAAACTTACTCATGAATCATTTTTGGACTTGTCTCCAGAAAGACCTGAAACTGGCCTCCAAGCACAATTCTGCCACGTCCCTTTACACTCATCACAGGATTTCCCTTCCTTAACCCCATGAGTGTGCCCCTCAACTCTTTCCCACGTTGGATCTTTTATTTCTTTGACTTCACATGGTCTTCCTTTAAAAAAACTACTTCCCTGTTTTGATAGAGCATCTTAGTAGGTAGAGTCCATGAATGTCAGAAAATAACTTGATTCTACCACCAACTTAATTGCTAGATTAGTTTGTGATGTTTAATTTTACATGTCAGCTTGTCTGGACTAAGGGATGCCCAGATACCTGTTTAAAACATTATTTCTGGGTGTGTCTGTGAGGGCTTTTCTGGATGAGGTTAGCCTTTGATTCAATAGACTGAGTAAAAAAGATCTACCCACACCCACTCAAATAGGACAAAAAAGTGAAGGAAAGGCAACTCCTCTCTTTCATCTTGAGCTGGACTATCTATCTTCTCTTATCTTTAGACATCAAAGTTCCTGGTTCTCATGCCTTCAAATTCTGGCAATTATTCCAGTGGCCACTCAATTCCCAGGCCTTCAGCTTCAGACTGAATTATACTGCTGGCTTTTCTGGCTATTCAGCTTGCAGATGGCAGACTGTGGGACTTCTGAGACTCTGTAACTGCAAGAGTAAATTTCCTCTTATGTCGGTATCATCTGTAGCCATATCATCTACATCTATTAATATTATTGGTTGTGTTTTTCTGGATAACTCGAACATAGCTGGGT
>NW_011442681.1:0-938 GCF_000754665.1 Bison bison bison | reverse complement strand
TGATGTCTTGTGAACCTAAGTGGGCACCCAGACATATCCAAGTGGAGAGTTAGTGCAGCTGGACTCCCACGTCCGTTGTCAATTCTGCAGCTTGCCAATGGCAATGACTGTAACTTCAGCATGGTGACCGCCATAGCAATAGCATTTTCCTAACCTATGGGCTGGTGTGGTTCCTGAAGGCTGGGTCAAAGGGGCTTGATGTCAGGAACCTGATGAGAATCCTCTTCTGACATGAAGTTCCTCTAACCTTTCCAATGATAATATAAATGTCAAATTCCCCATATTGCATATAGTGTATTATTTTCTGTTAAAGATGACAGGATTCCATTTCAAGCACTGAACTCTGGTTGATGCCCTCAGCCTATGGAACTTATTCAATACATTTTTGTTTGTAGCAGTTGTTGCTCATTAACTTATTTGTCTTTGATTTTTCAGGTGGAATTCAGCACCACCTTTTCCAGGTAGCTGCTGCCTATCTCTGTATGTATATGGTTTATGATATATTTAATATCATTGCCATCTTCCCAATTTACACACAGCACTCCCTGGATTCCTGTCTCTGCTAACAGAATCTGTATCCTTGTCACAAAGGTTGACAAGCTTGAGTCAGCTTTAAGTCTCCTATCTCTGTTGACATATAATATTCCATTTGTCACTAAGGTCTGTCCATGTTACCGCCATATCTCTCAAATCTTCTACTTCCCCCTTTCATGGCCACAGCTATTTTCTTGACATGCATTCTTCATGCACCTTCATGACCATAGTTCTGTTCAAACTAAATGAAGTTTGATATTCAGTGAAATCCACAATTTGGAATATCTTTATCTTCTCTTCCAAGGCTTATTTTCTATCTATCTCCTGCAGTTTATCCTCCATACATATATACACTAGGAGTTTGTGTGTCTTTCACACACACATACACACACACACACACACAC
>NW_011442680.1:0-938 GCF_000754665.1 Bison bison bison | reverse complement strand
GTGAAAGTGAAGTCACTCAGTCATGTCCGACTCTTAGCGACCTCATGGACTGCAGCCTACCAGGCTCCTTTGTCCATGGGATTTTCCAGGCAAGAGTACTGGAGTGGGTTGCCATTGCCTTCTCCAATATACTCACTAGGATAGCTATAACAAGACAATGATAATTTTGGCAAGAATGTGGAGAAATTGGAACCTTCACATGTTGATGGGACTATAACATGGTACAGCCTTTTTGTAAAACAGCCTGTCATTCCCTAAACATTTATGATATGACTTAACAATTACATTCTTGCCTGAGAAAATTGAAAGTGCTCACACAAAAACTTGTATATGAATATGCATAGCCGCATTATTCATAATAATGAAAAAGTAGAAACAACCCAAATGTTCATCAACTGATGAATGGGTAAACAAAATGTAGTACATACAATGGAAAACTGTTCATCCATAAAAAGGAATGAAATATTCATAAATGGAACAACATGGATGAGTCTTGAAAAGCATTATTCAAAGTGGGAAAAGTGACACAAAAGACTATGATCCCACTTACATGAAGTATCCATAATAGTTAAATCCATAGAGACAAAGTAATTCATGGTGGCTCAGAGCAGGAGGGAAGATGATCAGTGAATGACTGCTGATGGATACAGAGTTTCTTTGGGCGATGATTTACATGCTCTGAAATTGGTGATGGTTGCACAACTTTATTAGTATACTAATACAGTCAATCGTACACTTTGTAAAGGAGATCTACTGTTAAAGAGCTCACAAATCCAAGCTTAGATGGCATCCCCACAGATTCTTTCAAATATTAAAGTAATACCACCCTACATAAATTCTTCCACAAGCTGGATAACAAGAAAATATTCCCCAATTCTTTTTACTAGGCTGACGTAACTTGGAATCTGCATAGGAGATTGAAAAAAAAAATTGCAGAC
>NW_011442679.1:0-938 GCF_000754665.1 Bison bison bison | reverse complement strand
CCTGCCACTGCAGGAGACATGGGTTTGATCCCTGGTCCAGGCAGATTCCCTGGATAAGGAAATGGTAACCCACTCCAGTATCCTTGCCTGGAAATCCCATGTGCAAAGTAGACTGTTGAGCTACAGCCCATGGGATCACAAAGAGTTGAATGTGGCGTAGCAACTGTAAAACAACAACAATGTAAACCATCAATGATGGTTAATCATGACTTACCCCTTGGCTACAGTTATATAAAGCCTCTATTTGACTTCACTGTAACATGTCCTAGACCACTGCAAGCATGTTTGCTTATTGTTTGTTTGTTTGTTTTAAGATTCCAGTGGTATTAAACTGAGAGTGAATGACAAACATCTACGGATTGTTTTCCTTGAGAGCGTGATTGGTGTCAGTATGTGTAGAGACACACATTAGGTGGCTCTTTAGAAATCACTAATGGCAGAAATTCAGAATAATTCATCTATAATGATGGGTCCCTTCTTTTAGCTCAATTCTTAAATATTACCTTTTCCATATCATTCTGTGCTTTTATAGTATTTGTCTGTTTCCCTCATATTTTAGTCAACTGTGTATTCATTTCTCTGTATCTAGTTGGTAGATATATTTCAAACAGATAATTCTACTCTTGAAGTCTTGAGGGGTTCTTAGAAAAGTTTCAAATCAGATAGACTCTCTATTTCTCTGTGTGTGTGTCTCTATTTCCATATCCCTCTCTCTGTTCCATAAATGTAAATGCTTGAATTTTATGTTGAATAACAAGACGGTTGGCATTTTTGTCTCCATCTATCAAGCACTAAATGAACCTATTAACTTTCTAAAAAAATGAAAATTATATTTAATAATGGGAAGGATTTAATTCTTGGAGAAGGAAATGACAACCCACTCCAGTATTCTTGCCTAGAGAATCCCAGGGACAGAGGAGTCTGGTGGGCTGCGGTCT
>NW_011442678.1:0-939 GCF_000754665.1 Bison bison bison | reverse complement strand
TTGTGGCCCCTACAGCGGCAATCTTTCCCTCCTGTGTGCACCCACAATATGCTGGATGACTCCTCAGACCCCATCTTGACAACCATCCGCCGAATCGGCCTCTTTAATAGTAGTGCTGACAGAGTCAAGGTGAGTGCACTGGCCAGGGTGGGGTTGAGCAAAGTCGGGGGGAGTGGTTTAGGAGGAAGGGGTGTGATATGAGGGATGGAGCCTGGCCCTCATGTTCCCAATCTACCCTAGTTTATGAAAGGACTGCAGAGTTTAGAAAGAACCTTTGCTTCTGAGGCAGACAGCCTTGGATTCCTATCTTTGTCCTGACACTGACTTGTGTGGGTTTGGTCAAGTCTTGCATCCTCTCTGAGCCACCCAGAGAGCACCCTGGGAGCTCCCTCCACCCAGGGAGGAGCTAAATAGGGTGCTCAGGTTGAGCCCTTGTTTTTCGCTGCCAGGTGATTTTTCACCCGGAGTTCCTGTCTTCTACGAGCCCTCTGCTCCCTGTGGACTATGAGGAATTTGTCCGTGGCTGCCACCTTGGGGTCTTCCCCTCCTACTATGAGCCTTGGGGCTACACACCAGGTGAGTTCAGCATCTGGCATGATCCTGAGCCAAGGGACTCGCCCTCCCTGAGCTCCAAGCTCCACCCTTGCGAAAGAGGAACAATGGAAACAGTCTGTTCATGTGTTTCTGTGACACAGCAGCTCATGTGATGAGTAACTAGAGGGCTGATGTCAGAGTTCACACGTGATTTCTCTGTTTGCTACTGTTTGGTTTCCGCAAACAGCAACAGCTTAAATGCACAGTTTGCTAACAATCCAGCTACTTTCCTATGTTTTTAAGGGTAAATAAATACCACATTTGCTGTAGTATTTCTTCAGTGATGAGTAATTTGACAGATCTTTTAAACAGTACTTGTGTGATGATTAGGAAACTTGCCAGTTT
>NW_011442677.1:0-939 GCF_000754665.1 Bison bison bison | reverse complement strand
TTTCCTTTCTTTTTAGTTGCAATGTTTGCTAGCCATTACTTTACACTCTTGCACTTGAGTGTCTCCACATCCCATCTGGATCTCTTAAGATATTCTATCTTGGTTTTCTAATTCTTTCTGACTCTTCTTTTTATTGTTATTTTCCTTTACTGACTTCTACTCTTCCTGCAATACAGAGCTCCTACCCCCAAAAAAGCCACTTCATATTTTGCCAACAAACAAGTTAGCTTGTCTCTCATTTCCAGATTGAATTTGTTCTCTCTTGGATTCCCCTTGACCTCTCTATGAATGTCCTCGCCCACCATTTCTATTTATAACTCTGACCTCTGACCTCATCTATGTATTTTGATAACTGCCTGACAAAGATTTTCATCAGCAAGACATAGAAGGTCATACAAACTCAATGAGCTCATCATTGCACTCTACTTACACTTACTGCCTCACCTCATATAAATTTTCTCTTCTGACATTCTGCTACATTTTAATGATCACCACCATCATTTTCCCCTATTCCAGACTCAAGACTCTTGTCATAATTCACTCTTCACTGTCTCTCATTACTTCACATTCAATGGCATCAAATGCCTTAGATTATTTTTTAGTTTTTCTTTTATAAATGGCCTTTACTCTTCAATCTGTAGGCATATTATTTGCTGTAGACTCTCATCAACCATGAATTTAACAAACACAGCTTGAGTGTCTATTTTGGCTAAAGTAAAGTACTGCCCACTATTGAGAATTGCTGTTCTACTTTATTCTAATCACTCTGCATACTCCCACCATACACATCATCATCATGTCATTGTCATGTTGCTGATGCTGCTGCTAAGTCACTTCAGTCGTGTCTGACTCTGTGCAACCCCATAGACAGCAGCCCTCCAGGCTCCCCGTCCCTGGGATTCTCCAGGCAAGAACACTGGAGTGGGTTGCCATTTCCTT
>NW_011442676.1:0-939 GCF_000754665.1 Bison bison bison | reverse complement strand
TGACATTAGTGCCCTGGAGAAGGATGGGCTACTAGGGGCCGAGCTGCGGATCTTGCGGAAGAAGCCCTTGGATGCGGCCAAGCCAGTGGCCCCCGGTAGTGGGCGGGCTGCCCAGCTGAAGCTGTCCAGTTGCCCCAGCGGCCGGCAGCCGGCAGCCTTGCTGGATGTGCGTTCCGTGCCAGGCCTGGACGGCTCTGGCTGGGAGGTGTTCGACATCTGGAAGCTCTTCCGAAACTTTAAGAACTCAGCCCAGCTGTGCTTGGAGCTGGAGGCCTGGGAACGGGGCCGGGCCATGGACCTCCGTGGCCTGGGCTTTGACCGCGCCGCCCGGCAGGTCCACGAGAAAGCCCTGTTCCTGGTGTTTGGCCGCACCAAGAAACGGGACCTGTTCTTCAATGAGATCAAGGCCCGCTCTGGCCAGGATGATAAGACCGTGTATGAGTACCTGTTCAGCCAGCGGCGAAAGCGGCGGGCCCCCCTGGCCACGCGCCAGGGCAAGCGGCCTAGCAAGAACCCCAAGGCCCGCTGCAGTCGGAAGGCGCTGCATGTCAACTTCAAGGACATGGGCTGGGATGACTGGATTATCGCGCCCCTGGAGTACGAGGCTTTCCACTGCGAGGGGCTGTGTGAGTTCCCCTTGCGCTCCCACCTGGAGCCCACGAACCACGCGGTCATCCAGACCCTGATGAACTCCATGGACCCCGAGTCCACACCGCCCACCTGCTGTGTGCCCACGAGGCTGAGTCCCATCAGTATCCTGTTCATCGACTCGGCCAACAACGTGGTCTATAAGCAGTATGAGGACATGGTCGTGGAGTCTTGTGGCTGCAGGTAGCAACACTGGCCTCTGTCTTCCCGGGCGGCACGTCCCCAGGATGCTGGTCACCAGAGCCCCTCCCTGCACTCCTGGAATCACAGGGGGATCCAGAAGCTACAGCC
>NW_011442675.1:0-939 GCF_000754665.1 Bison bison bison | reverse complement strand
AGCAGAATACAATAGAACCAGCAGTTTGAATTTATAATACTATATACCAGGTATTTTATCTGTCAGTATTTTTTTCTATATCTTTTACTTTTAGTTAAAAGCAGTCGTATATATTTTGGATCCTGTTTTATTGTTTTCACTTAACATGAGGATGTACCTTTGTAATTACAAATTCATCACAAACATCATGCATAGTGAGTACATAATAATTCTTTATAATGAATATTCAGTATAAATACTGTCAGGTACCCAAACATTTCTTGTTCTTGGACATTTAGGTGGTTTCCTGCAAACAATTTTAGATATGAGACAGTTTCTATGCTTGTTTAACTTACTTTTTAAATATTTTCTCCTATAATTTAAAGGCTTACTAGATGCCTTGAATGAAACACTGATAATATGTATTGATTCAGTTTTTAGTGGGGAAAAATTATATCAATTCCAAAACAAAGGGTACTACCAGATATTGTACAAACAAAATGTCTGAACAAAATATAAACTACAATAAAGAGGAAAATAATCAAAATGAAGACAGCATTGACTTTGATGATTCTCTTGCTCCTCCTCTACTCCACCATAAGTTTCCAATGATAACTGAAATTTTAATTCTAAGGAGAGTAAGAATCAAGGAAAGCACAATGCTTGGCATTAGTTCAAGTTCTGGCCACTTCATTTAGTAGCTGTACAGCTTTATACATGATCTCTCTGTACTTCTATTATTTTTGAGAGGTGTGTGTCTCTTTCTACAGCAGGGTTTCTCAATGTATGTAACACTACTGATATTTTGGACCGGATAACTCTTTGTCGTTGGGGGCTGTCCTGCACAGTGTAAGACGTTTAGCAGCATATCTGACCTCTACCCACTGACACCGGTAGTAATACCTTGCTACTATCAGGTGAGGAAAATAAAAAATATCTTCAAATATTATGAAATGTGCT
>NW_011442674.1:0-939 GCF_000754665.1 Bison bison bison | reverse complement strand
GTGTGTGTGGGTGGGTGTGTATATATATATATATATAAAATGTTATGTGTATATATAACTAAATCATATATATACCTAAAACTAATACAACATTGTTAGTCTACTGTACTCCATTACAAAATTAAAAGTTAAAATAAAAAGAGCCAGAAATTTCAAAATAATAACAAATAAACGTCCTTATAAATGCAATTAGAGCAGTTTTGCAGGAGGGTTTTTCAGTCCACCCAGACTCGGGTTGATGAGTTTTCAGAGTGTGCTCAGCACAGAGCTACCCTCTCTGTGGGCTCAAGGAACGGGGGTGTTCTTCTCCATTAAGGGAGCACGGTGACACCACAGAAGCCCGCTTTTGTCAAGCGCCTCCATCAGGACACCTCCTTGCCTTCTCTTCCTCTGCTTTGAGCTGCACCCAATGATCCTAGGACCTGCACCTGCATTCAGCCCTTTATTTTCTTCTCTTCACTCCTTGATTGCATAGTCTGAGGTAGGACTGTTAATTCCACCAACAAGAATGTGGGTGCAGTGACTGGTATCCACAGACACTCTGACACTAAATGTTCAATGAATTAAAACCTAGAAGGAGGCTCCCATGAGATCTTAAAAGATTGAAGAAAGGGGAGAAATGGCACAAAAGCAACCATTGAAAGGCTGCATGAAGCTGCTCCTGGCCTGGCTGTGAAAGCCCCTTTTCCTCCTTTCCTGTGTCTTCACTCATTGCCGCTATGAGCAAAGCCAAGCCCCACCTTCACACACGCCTTCAGTCCTTCTTGCCTCTCCTGCCGGTGGCTCCTGGGTGGGATGGAAGATGAATGTGCTGCCTTCACAGTCAGTGCCTCATGGAGCATCTGCAAGATGTCCGTCTTTCTCTCTTCAATTCAGACATAAAATCATTTGGGTCTATCAGACATGAGATTGCTCAGTGAAGCCCTCATTAATTAACAG
>NW_011442673.1:0-939 GCF_000754665.1 Bison bison bison | reverse complement strand
TATGGATGGTAGAGATTTTAGTCAAATGCCTAGCCAGCATCCATATGTCCCTTCTTCTTTCCCAACAGAACTTCAGTTTTCTTCGGACACCCAACCTCCCTCCATGTAGCTTCAGGCAAAGCTGACTGTACCCCTCAGACCCCACCAGGTGAGTTCCACTGGTTAAATGCTTCTTACAAGTAATTGGTCAAAATGGGCATGTGACTCAATTCTTAACAATAAGATATATACAAAAGCTTTTTGGTGAGATTTTAAAAAAATAAAATTTCTTTGCTTCAGATAGAGTCATAGGACAGACATCCTTCTTCCTCAGGACGTTTGATGTATTTAGATATGGTGCCTGAAAGTAAGGCAGCCATCCTGATAACCAGCCTAAGAGTTGAACCAACACTCAGGATCACAAATAGAAATATGGAAAGAGCCAGGTTCTTGATGATGTCCCTGAGGAACTAGTTTAACTAACCCTGCAGATATCCTCTCCCTAAACTTTCAGTTATATGAGCTATTACACTTCCTTCTTTAAACAGCTCTTGGATGGAGTTTCAATTACTTGCATCCAAACACATCCAAAGTTAGAGAATGTTTACTATGTTCCAGTCACCGGGCCTGGTACCCTATAAGCAAAAGGGAAATAATTTTCCCTTGTTTACCTTGTGGTGCCCTATAAGCCAAAGGGAAATAATTTTCTCTTATTTACCTTGTAGCAATCCTGTGAGATGAATATCATTGTTATGTGATTCTACAGTTGAGGAAACTAAATCTTGGGGAGATTAAATAATTGGTCAGAATCAGCTGGTAAGTGGTAGATTCAGAATTTAAGCACTTGATTCCAGGGCCTACACTTTTAGCCTTTATACTCTATAACAGAGAAGGAAAAGATTTGCTCCAATTGCACCAGAAGTCAATATCATCCCAGGGTTGAAACAGAGGTCCAGTGCT
>NW_011442672.1:0-939 GCF_000754665.1 Bison bison bison | reverse complement strand
TGGGTTCAAGCCATGGTCAGGGAACTAAGATCCCACAAGCTAATTACACAAGCTGTGCAGTACAGACAAAAACAAAAACCATGGGCTTAAGTTATCCTGTCTATGATAGCTCTTTCAGAGTTTTTAGCTTAATAACATGAACAAGAAATAAATATTTATTGTTATAAACCATTAAGGCATTGAGTTTTTAATTTCTTAGCAAAAATTAATTTTTTACTTCTAAAGAATGTTTTATAGCATTCTTTTATATGCAGAGCATCTTAATCTTTTAAAACACTTTAAAGTAGTTACAAAATAATTTTATTTACACTAAGGGAATATACTGACTTATAAATCAAAAATGCAAAATACAATTATATATCTATTCTGTATATTTGTTTTCCATTTAACAATAAGATTTATTGCAAGAACTTGAATCATCCACAGAAGTAACAGGTAAACATTTCAAACATACCTCATTCATTACATGTTCCCTCATTCTAAGCCTTTCTTCCTCCATTTCTACCATATCATCCTCTTCATTTTTGGGGTCATATACTTTCTCCAACTAAAAAGAAAATTTTAAAACCAACATAAAAGAAAGGAAGATAATAAAAGGAAAAAAGAGAGAGCAAAGCCACTGAATACTTAATGAACTCATTTACCTCTTTAGTAAATAGGGCTTCTAATTCTTGTTCATCTAGGAAGCCATCACTATTGACATCTAAAGTTTAAAAGTTACAAATGCAAAAACTGGTTTTAATGCCTTAGAAAATAGATAATTAAAGTACAACTAATTACAAGTGGTTTGCAAAAATATTACTTACATAAAGCAACAACATGCTACAGAAAAAGGTTTCTTTCTTTTTATGAAGCCTCCAATCAGTCCAACTGATAACAATTCACTACTTACTCATAATTCACCATAGTCATTGAGAAAAATACATGTTAACCAATTTT
>NW_011442671.1:0-940 GCF_000754665.1 Bison bison bison | reverse complement strand
ATAAAATTAGAAAGACTATAAAAAGGCACACGTTAGAGTTTCTTGAAGGTTAAGGGACCTCCTAGACAGAGACCTGCAGAGCCCATGTTTATTACTGCTATTTCTTTTAAATTAAATCTCTTTAAAAAAACATTACCTCAAATCAGAATGGAACAATTTTCGAGTCAGAATAGAACAATTGTGGAGTCTGAATTCATTTCATTTTATATTTTTCCAAATTAAAATCACAGGTATTATAGTTTTCTCATTAAAGCTCTAATACATGTTGATGCATTAATTATGGAAAACAGAAACTGTAAAAAAGTAGAAATATCTTTATTTCCCACTGCTCAGAGATGACTGCTGTTAAAACAGTTTTTCTTTATTTCCAGTATTTCCTTAATATATATGTTTAAAAAAAAATAGAATTGGTGTCATATTGCATGCTCCTGTACTATATACCACATTTAAAACACAAGGTATCATGGACACTTTACCATGATACCAAATAAATCTTAAAATATATGAGAATGAATACTTACTTTTCAATTTTCTTTACAAAGCAGTTCATTACTTTCGTAATGAAAAAATATGCTTAAAATCACTCGCTATGTTAAAATATTTTTTTTGAAAAAAAATTATTTTTTTGAGAGGGGTGCACTGCTTTACCCAATGGGTATAGTGTCCTGTATTTTACATCTTGTTCAGGCCAATTGGAGGGGGATAATCCCCCAGCAGTAACCATGACGTATGAAATGGAGCTAGAGATAGTGGATTTTGTGAGGCTTAAATTAGATCAGTTATGCAATGTCTCCAGGACAGTGAGGCCCACAGTGAATGCTAGGTAATGACAGAATCATGTCAGCCAATGACAATGCAAGATGGGCGTTCACAGGGGGTGCCCTGAGAATTGTAGGGTGGCCCTGACAAGGATGTGCTGGAGCCAGCTCTTACAGGCTCT
>NW_011442670.1:0-940 GCF_000754665.1 Bison bison bison | reverse complement strand
TCATGGGATCACAAAGAGTCAGACATGACTGAAGGGATTTAGCAGGCATGCATGCCTTATCTAGCAAAATTTTTCTCCATCATCCTCCCTTATTCCATCTTCCTGCCCCAGAGTGCCATTGATTCATTCCTAGTTTTCAAGTTTCAAGTGTAAGCATTCCTTTTTTTCTGTACTGGAGATTGACTAAGTGAAAACCTACTCATTTTTGTCTTTCCACCCGCCTTTCTCCTTTACCTCTGTGGCCAAAATATGGAAAACAGACAATGAAAAGAGGTGCCCCAGAATAACTGCTTTCCAGGAAGCCATAAATCATATGTGATTAAAGTAATTGGCAACAATAGAAGGAAAATATGTTCTTGTGCTTTAGCTCTTTAGTTTTGCATTGAGAGGAAACTGGTCACTAGTTGAGATCCCACAGGTTAAGGAGAGATAATGCTTTATTTGAATAGAAAAATGAAGCCTCTTACTTGTCCCTTGAGAAAGCAAGGCTTGGAGAGTAATGGTCTATGGCCACGTCACTGCTGAAATGTTCTTTTATATGGCTTCTAAATGAGGGGTGCTTCACCAGGGACTTTGACCCATGACTGTGCATGGCTTTACCCCCTTGCTGTCTGGGTGAATGCTGCTGTTTCGAATATGGGCAAGTGTTATATGATTATTTTATCTCTTACTGTAAAGTGTTTTGAGAGACTTTGTATGAGAAGCAATATAAAAATAAATTGAATTGAACTGTGGCTTCACCTCCCCACTTTTTAGTGCTGAAACCTTTAGAGCAAAAAGTGCAGTGCTGTGACAAAGGACAAGATTAAGATGATGTCAGGAAAATGGTCAGCTCTGGAGAGCCCTGACCCTCCAGGAGGTGTGTGTGTGTGTGTGTGTGTGTGTGTGTGTGTGTGTTAGTTGTCACATTTGCCTATGTGTTAGACTAAAGCCTTTCCAC
>NW_011442669.1:0-940 GCF_000754665.1 Bison bison bison | reverse complement strand
CTTTGTTGCTCGATTTTGTTTACTCTAAAAATAAGGGTGCTCGCACTTTTTTTTTTTTTTTTTTTGATCCTCATGGACCATAGCAATTCATTTGGTGACAAGTTTTAGAAGAGGAAGGAAACCTGCAAAAACCTTGGAAGTTTAGAAAATGAAAACTTATCATTTTTCACTGTCTGATCTGCCTGCATGTTTTCTTATCTCTCTTACCTGATAGACAAGCAGGCTAGTAGTTAACGATCTTTGCTGTGGTCTTTAGAAGTAGTACTTTAGCTTTCAGCACACGAGTATTAAAATAATTAATAATGTTTTACATTTTAATCATATAACCAACTTGAATTTAATTATATGACTAAATGTATATCAAGTTGCTTATCATTCAGGAATCTCCTGTTTTATTTTGTTAATAATGTTCCTTGGTAATTTTGTGGGGTTCTTTTTGGTAATTTTAGTGTTTTCATCTTAATAAAAAGTATGTTAACTTCAATTTATTCTAATATTTAGTTCTATGATTTCTTCAGTATTTGATATGGCTGTATGCACATAACCTTAAGGAATAGTTTCTCAATAAGTAACTTTTGTGTCTAATACAGATATTTACAAAAATATTTTTATGGCTGTTTCAGAGGTTAATTTTATTTTATTTATCTTAGTGATTGATTGTAAATATATAAATAAGCTTATCTTTTTGAAATGAAAAGAATCCTTTAGATAGGAGAATTAAAAGCAATGAGTGAAGGCAGGTGTTGAGGAAAGGCTGGAAGCAAGCAGGTAAGATGCACTACATATAATTATTTGAGCAGGCAGACACACAAATAAATACTTACATTATTTGTATAGGGAATTCAGTCCACATTTATGAGGTTGGGTTATCATTTGCTGTTATTGTACTGCTGTTTTGTAGGGGACTAGAATCAAGAATTGTCCTGCAGTGGTATTTCTG
>NW_011442668.1:0-940 GCF_000754665.1 Bison bison bison | reverse complement strand
TTAAGGGTAAACATTGTGTTTCTTTGTTTAAGAAGCATTTTTGCTGATAGTATTTCCTACAGAATTAGGTATATCACAAACGGTAGCACATTTGTTTTTTGCTTTGTCTTATTTTGTTTACTGTAGTAGCCTCATTAGCATTAAGAAGAGAAGAATTATGGCTCTTATATAAACTTATTCATGTACTCTGAGCTCTTTTCTTATTTTGATCTGCCCTATAAAAGTCAAAGTCTCTCCTGTCTATTTATAAGCCTCTAGAAACAAGTTCTTTATAACAGATGTCAGTTTTGACCTTAAGTTTTATATTTATCTTTGAATGTATTAAAAAGAAAATAGGTATTTGGAGTAAATATTTGGCAACTTCTTTTTAAAAATTGAAATGCATGATCTTGTCAATCCAAGCTACACAAAAGACATATGAATAGGAAAAAAAATCCAAAACATTGATTTCTCCTTGAATTATGTATGCTTGTCTTAAAACTGGCTATTTGGAACACATGGCCAAAGCCAGCACACACATATAAGTAGCATTTAGCGATTTTGAAAAAAGACTTAAGAAAGAAATGGATGGCCTATTGAGCATGGAATCTAGACTCTAGTGCAATAATGATAAGTCGTAGAAGATACGATGATGACCAGTGACTCATGGAGTTTCATACAGAATTCACTCTAGAAAGAACTTTGGAGGAATAGACAGAAAATATTGGTTTGTGTTGAAAGGAATGAAAGGAATAATAATAGCAATACTTTATGTAGCCTAAATTATTTATTAAAAATACTTTCAAAACTAATATTCACAGAAATCAGAGCTTCATTGCTTAGTGAGTATATTTATAGATTCTGAGTTATACATCAAGGCTATACAGTTTATTCATTAAACATTTATATATTGAGTACCCATAATATGGCAGGATTAGATTTTGGAGACATAGCAATAAAC
>NW_011442667.1:0-940 GCF_000754665.1 Bison bison bison | reverse complement strand
GACCCAGGTTCAATCTCTGGGTCAGGAAGATCCCCTGGAGAAGGGAATAGCTACCCACTCCAGTATTCTTGCCTTGGAGAATTCCATGGACTGAGGAGCCTGGCAAGCAACAGTCCATGGGATTGCTAAGACTCAAGTACAACTGAGTGACTAATACTTCTTGGGATATCTACCTCCTCACCCAGCACTCTCCCCTCAGTATCCCCCTACAACTCAATGGAATCGAATCTGAAGTGAAAAAGAAACTGTTTTGATTATCTGTTTTGAAATGTGGGTGTTGCTAATTCTCTGCTGGTGTGACTAATTCGTAGTGGACTGCAGTGATATTTTTAGATTCTTGTGGGTTTAGGTCACATTGGCTATGCAACTGTCTACTCTGCAGCAGGAGCACGTTAACACACTTGCCCCTAACACAGTGTATTTTTGTTGGTCGAATGGACCAAGATAGTTAAGGAATTAAATGACCTCCACTCCTACCTACCCCACATGACCAGGAGGGAAGGAGAATCAGCATTATTAATGAAAATGCATTTTTTCTGAAGTTTGAATTTATTTTTTAAAATAGTATTCTTTCCTGACCTGGAAGAATTATTATTTGTGTCACAAGCGTTTTATTGTGTGGCATTGCGTCTTTATTGCATCGACTGTGTTGCTTGCTGTAGCTCCCACTGACTGTTTAAGATGTTTTGAGACTGTGCTTCATATTATAAGGAAAGTATTTGTTACTTTGACTCTTAGAATTGAATTTTCCTGAATTAATTATGATTTCTACTGCAACCCCCTGAGCAGTATTATGGAGGAAAGGTAATCCTTTCTGATGTCGTATAGAAAATCAATTCTGGCCCACAGCACTGGCTACTTGCTTGAGTGGGGAACTTGTCACCCACTGTATGGTCTTCATTTCCCATTTTTCTTAGCCTTTTGTTATGTGTTCCTTTCT
>NW_011442666.1:0-940 GCF_000754665.1 Bison bison bison | reverse complement strand
GCTATACAGTAGGTCCTTGTTGGTTATCTATTTTATATGTAGTAGTGTGTACATGTTAATCCCCAACTCCTCATTTATCCTCCTTCCTTTCCCTTTCGATAACCCTCTTTGTTTTCTGCATCTGAGGGTTTATTTCTGTTTTGTAAGTAAGTTCATTTTATCATTTTTAATATTCCACATATAAGCCATATGATTTTTGTTATTTTTTAAAGCAGTATAATTATTAAGAGCACTGGAAGTTAACAAGCTTGAATGCTAGCTTTGCCATCCATTAGCTTTATAACCTTGAACAAATTATATAATATCCCTGAGCCTCAGATTGTTTTCATGGTTAAAATGGAGATTACAATAGTTATTTAGTAGGAGTGTTGTCAGAAAGAATTTAATTGTGTATATAAAATTGCACGATTCTATTTCCTTCTCAGAACAATCCTACAAAATCCTGAATATCCATATAATGCATACATCAACGCCTGATGGAGTGCATAACGCACAGCCACTTGGTGATTGCTAATACTATTGTTGTTTTTGTGGTGGTTGTTACTTGCCCTCAGAAAGGAGAATTTGCTAACCAAGCACATTTCATAAACTTTATAATCTGCAGATTTTTCATAACAATTTTCTGACAATATTAGCATAGTTGACATGGAAAAAAGGATTAGAACAGCATTTCCAATGATGAGCTCTAAAATGTTGTCCTAATAAGAAAAGACCTACACACTAAGATATAATTTATGTTAAAATCCCAGCATCTTAAACTTAGTGTCAGGAAGTCCTTTCGATTATGTAAAACTTTTAATTTCTCTTTTTAATTTTAAAGGTAGTTGGCATAGCAACTGCCACACACTGCTGCAAATGGTACCAGAGGGAAATGCAAACATTTTTGAAGAATTTTCAATATGTTGCAAAAACATTTATACAATATTTAGCATAAATGCTG
>NW_011442665.1:0-941 GCF_000754665.1 Bison bison bison | reverse complement strand
GAACACATGTATACCTGTGGCGGATTCATTTTGATATTTGGCAAAACTAATACAATTATGTAAAGTTTAAAAATAAAATAAAATCAAAGAAAAAAAAAGAGAGATACTGTGAGAAGAGCAGGTTGGAGGATGCCAATTATTTCTGGTATATATAAGTACCGCTGACAGTGCATAAATGATGTATAGATGGATATGTCTTGTAGACCCTCCACTTGTGAATCTGAAGCTCTGGAAAATAGTCTAGGTGATGAAAGAAATACAAATATGTAGTTCATCGGTGCATTTCAAATAACTGAGGTAGATGAAATGCCTGAGAAAGAAGGTAGAATGGAAGTAGAAGAGGAAAAAATCTTGGTGAGCATAACATGAAGAAGCTGTTAGAAGGGAAGAAGCCAATATAAAATGGCCAGGAAATGATGGTGAGAAAGAAAAAAGTAAAAACCAAGAGCCATTTCAGAAGAGGATTATTGTTCATGAGTGTCAGATACAGCCTGGCAAAGGCGTTAAATAAGCACTGAAAAGTGTTCTTTGGATTCAGTCACCCTACCGTCAGTAGTTCCCTGGCACGGTGGTGGGGTGGGACCGAAAGTCAGTTTGTAGTTAAGTAGCACAGTGAATGGGGAAGGCAGGAGGATAAAGACCAATGATAAATGTAGAATAACCTTGACTGTTAAGAGAAGAAAAATGTGCTGAGAAAAAATTTAAGAAAAAAATTTAAATAATGAAATAGAGTTGAGTGTATGTCTATGCTCACAGAGAAAAGAGACTGAGAAATGAAAGATCCATAATGAGAGAGGAATAATTGATATATAAAACCTGGACAAAGTTGAGAGAAGATAAGATCTATAATGTGTATAGAGATTAGTTACAAACAAGAGAAGTGATTCTCTTTATTTGAGATAAGAACTGAGGGGAGTGTGTGTGTGTGTGTGTGTGTGTGT
>NW_011442664.1:0-941 GCF_000754665.1 Bison bison bison | reverse complement strand
TTAAAAACTACACGTTTCATTTTTTTATTTAACAAAACTTGCCCTTGGGTATGCAATCTAGTAACCCCGATACAGGCTGCGGCAGCTCTGTCTAGCTGAAGGTCACAAGGGAGAGGGGCGGGGCTTAGGAGACACCAAAAGCAGTTTCTAAACAGTTTAGTTAGAACACATTACTTTTTCTCTTAACCTCTACTATTAGATGATACAATGGTGTTTCAGGCAGTTACAGGATCACACGTAAACGAGACGTTAAGCGTTCCAATATAACCAAAACAATGGTAATTACTGGCCTAAAGCTAAAGGCAGATTAACCCAGAAGTGAAATGAGGTGATAAAGCAAGGACCAAAGGAGATATTACATCCCTCACACTTACCCTGGACCGAGGAGGGCTGCGTTCTTCAGAGAGGGGGCTACAAAATTACAAAGCGTAGGTTAGCAAGGTCACGATGAAATCTGGTTTGTCTCTTCCTCGGCCCCAAGTCTCACTGCGCTTTTCTTCACGCCCTTTCCTCCCACCCGCTCCAAGCAACCACAGACGCCTCGTTTTACGATCACTCTGCTATCCAGGACCAGGGTGTGTACCTCTCACCTGCTGCGGCGGCGGCAGAAAGTACCACCCGGGACAGCATTGTCAGGTAGCGTTCACACAGCAATCTTCCCGCCCCAGTGACCCCGACAGAAGAATCTGTCAGGGACAGAAGCAAGATGGACGCTCAGAAGTCTCGCGAGAAGAGAACTTCGTGCCCTTTCCGTCGACTTCCGGTCTTTTCTACCCCCTCGCGATAAGAAGCAGAGAGCCGGTTGCGGGAGGGTGCTGGCGGGAAAGCCGGCTGGGCTCTTAGAAGCAGATCTCGCGAGATGTAGGGAGGCTGTAGCTTGTCTAGAGGGGCGGAGGCCCGAGAGGAACCACGTGGGGACTCCCGGAGCTGAATCTCAGGCG
>NW_011442663.1:0-941 GCF_000754665.1 Bison bison bison | reverse complement strand
ATGTTGTGTGCACTGTTGTTGCCAACCAACACCACAGGTACAGAACTATTCAAGTCTTTGAATGATTACTTATCAGGAAAACTGACTTGGTCATTTTTTGTGAGTATATGCATGGACAGAGCAGGTAGCATGACTGGACGGCTTTCTGGTTTCACTACTCAGGTCAAAGAGATGGATCTGAATGTGAGTCTATGCACTGTGTCATCCATAGAGAAATGCTGGCTGAACTTAACATTTTACAGGATGTGATTATAATTATCAACCATGTTTAAGTACATGCTCTTAACTCACGTCTGTTTGCCCAGCTCTATGAGGAGATGGACAGAAAGCACACACATCTTCTCTTATACACAGAAGTGAGATAGCTTTCTAAAGGTAGATCACTGGCCAGAGTTTTTGAGTTACAAGACACTTCAGAGATTTCTTTTAGAAAAACAGTCACCACTGGCAGCACATTTCTGTGACACAGAATGGGTTGCAAAACTTGTTTACTTGTGTGACATATTCAACCTGCTCAATGAACTCAATCTGTCACCTCAGGGGAGAACAACAGCTAAGTTCAAGATGGCAGATAAAGTGGTTGTGTTCAAAGCCAAACTGGAATTATGGAGGTGACAAGTGAATATTGGGATTTTTGACATGTTTCAAACATTAGCAGAGGTTTTGAAAGAGACTGAGGTAGAGCCTTGTTTCTCCCAGCTGGTGCATCATCACCTATCTCATCTTTCAAAAGAGTTTGAGCTTTACTTCCCAACCATGAGAGACCCCTGAACTGGGAAGGACTTAATCTGCAACCTTTTTGTGAATAAGCCAGGTGAGTCAACTTTGTCTGTGCTAGAGGGGGATCATCTGCTTGAGATCACAAATGATGGTGGCCTTAAAAGTACGTTTGCTGCTGCTGCTGCTGCTGCTGCTGCTAAGTCGCTTCAGTCATGTCCTGT
>NW_011442662.1:0-941 GCF_000754665.1 Bison bison bison | reverse complement strand
CTTTTTTTTTCCTTTTTTTTTTTTTTTCTGGCCGTGCCAGGTCTTCATTGTGGCACACAGGTTTTAGAGATGAAAATGCAAGGGCATTCTAGTGTTGCAACATTCCTGTCGTATTTGCCCCAGGGCATGTGGGATATCCATTCCCGAAAAGGGATCCAACCACGTCCCTGCATTGGAAGGCAGATTCTTGACCACTGGGCCATTAGGGAAGTCCCCTATTCTACTTTTTTATACAAAATCTTTCCTAAAAAATGCTCCCCAGCCCAAACACTTTTTCAGGCTATTAAAAACAAGTTCAGAGTCAAGTTTATAGCAAGAAATGATTAGCCTAGAACAGCAAAGACCTACAAGAATTTTGAGTTCTAGAAAATTTTAGACACACCTAAAGAATGCTGTCAAGTCTTGGCCTTGTCTACCTCAGATTTCCATTAACTGAATGAGGACGATACATTTTTCTGTTTATCTCTTTGACTAATTTTCTCACAGTGGGTGGCTTTGTTCTTGGCAGGTTCTGAGGCATTGATTTCTCTGTAGATGTGAAATATGATCAGGCTGGTTGAATGATTGCTGTTCATTGTATTGGGACCAGGAGTTGAATCTCACTGGTGGGGACCTGCTGAATTTTAGAGAAGGCTGAGAAAATTGCTAGAGCTACACTCACGCTATATGGCTAACTGGATATGCTGTGTTAGGAGGCTTTCAGAATCGTGCAGCTGCTATGCAGCTGAGCCCTCCAGAGAACCTTAAGACTCCTGGATGGGGTGATATGGACAGGTTTCAGTCACTGTCTGCCTTCATTGCTCATGTTGGCAACCTCTGCCGCAGTGTCCAGTGTGCAGCGGGAGATCACATGCGAATACTTGTCTCAGCAGCTCATCCCCTAGTTCAATCGTTTCTTGTGAGTTCACCTGCTGCACAGTTAGATCCCTAAGACCTTAATG
>NW_011442661.1:0-941 GCF_000754665.1 Bison bison bison | reverse complement strand
TTTTTTTTTTTTTGGAACTGAAGGGATATAGTATACAATGGCAGGTTCCCTGGACTTGGTTTTGAGGTAAAAAGTGGAAAAGGTAAAACTGAATTACAACAACAAGACATAATTTCAGATAACAGTCTACCTTGTGTGGTGCAGGGAGAACAGAGACTTAAGTGAAAACCCCTGTAGCTGCCTTTTCCCATCATCAGTAAGAACTAAAGGCTGTAAAAACTCATTAAAACCCTCTTAAAATCCAGAACCAAAAGAAAACTTCTGCTAACTTAAAATGTAGGCCTGGCTGCACCTCCATGTGGAATCTCCTGGAAATACTGTAAATATATGATGCAGAAAAAACTCATCTCTGTCAAAAATGAGGCCACCAAGAGATCACCAAAACTGCAAATATCTTATTAAAAATAAGAGGGAAAAGAAAACAAACAGGATCTGAAGGACATTTACCAGGAGAAAAAAAAATCTGTTTTAGACAACTTGAAAACTATGACTATTTCACCATGAAATTAAAAAAAAAAAAAAAAATTTGATTGCAAAATTGCAAGGACACACAATGTCCCAGGAAAAGTAACAGAGAGACATACTGCAAAGCTAAGCTACTGAGCTTCAAAGACAAAGAATTCTTTGGGGAGTTATGCAAAAATACTAAGTCATTTTCAAAGGAGAAAAATAAGGCTGGTCTCAGATTTCCCAAGAGCAAATTTCCATACCAGAAAATAGTGGAGCAATGCTTATCAATCCTCAAGAGAAAGTGTAAGCAAAGACTAACACACTAGTAAAATGTCACTGAGGGCAAAGGCAAGAAATAAACATCTGGAACATCTGATGAGCCCTTCTTGTAGAAAATACTAGATGAACTTCAGTCAGCCAGGAGATAAGTGAGAAAGACAAAAGGACTGGCACTGAGATTGACCTACTTTACTGTAGGACAAAGATGAAAG
>NW_011442660.1:0-941 GCF_000754665.1 Bison bison bison | reverse complement strand
CCCACCCTCTCAGATCTGAGGGACACAGGACATCTGGAGACAGATAAAACCCCAGGAAAATCTAGGCTTCCCCTCCAAAACTATAAACCCTGGTTGGAATGGCTGAAGCCAGCAGCTGAACGTTTATTTCTCATTCACTTCTAGCCAAGGAGGTTAGGAGTAGGCAGCAAACTTGAGGAAAATGAAAGGAGAAAGTGAATTCTCTTCTGACAGGATGGAGAAGAAAGATGTGCCCAGGAAAAGATTTATTTCCTCAAGTAAACATAACCCAGAGTATTTTTCTTATAGGTCATATTCATTTACCAGGGCTGAGAAAACCATTCCCTGTCATTGTCCTCACAACATAAGTCACTCTCAGAACTTCTTTATCAAGAGCAGATAAGGATCAGGAAAATGTGCTGGAAAGAATACAAGATCTTTCGCCTCCAAGTCCGGGAAGTTGTCATCTTCATATGAATGGCGTAAATCGCCTGGCTAATGAACTTATTCTTAATTTCCTACAACAATGGCAGTTTCCACCAGATTTTATCAACCCAGAGATGGGACTCATAACAAGATTGTGAATGATCTCTAGTCCATTATTTCTATCAGCACCACTGATTTATTTATTACTCTTGAAGGCATCACTGTTTCTCTAATTTCTCTGGGAGTGGAGAGGATGAGGGTGGGAAAAAATTCCACCAGTGGATTCCATGTCCACCGAGATTTCTTACAGGGTGTCTTTTCTTCATTTCAGCTGATGCCTTCTTAAGCTATAGCAGCAGCGCCAGTCTCCCCATTGACACCCACATCCACAATGGCAAAACTCTGAGCCTCTCCTTGAAACATTCTTGATCAAAAAATGATTTTGATCATCTTTCTTGTTTTTTTAAAAGTATCTTTATTTTTAAACTTTCTTTCTTTTTTTTTTTTTTTTTTCCACATTGCTTGGCATATGGGAT
>NW_011442659.1:0-941 GCF_000754665.1 Bison bison bison | reverse complement strand
CTGACATGTGTTCTGTTAAGTAATAATGTATGCTGTTAAAATTAAAGGATGACCAAATGCTGTAAGTGTCTGAGAATCCTATATACCAGAAAAAAGAAAAAAAAAATATTGTGGCAGGAGCAAGGGCAGTGTACAGAAGAGCAGGGCAGTAAGAACTAATACCAGAATTGTGACCGGATAGCACAGGGGCTTAGAGCAGGAGATGCGGTGACAGAATGGCTCCTGAAACTCTGTGTTTGCCATTCATTATGTTGGTAAACTTAGTCAACATCTTTGCGCATCTGATTAACATTTTATACGTAGTCACACCAGAGTGACTGGCTGATCTCAAACTTCTTAAGGAGAACAATCCCTGTGGGAAACAGAGGAGGAAGTTCACTAAGACACCACATAGACACTTCACTCTTTTTGGTGAGGACATTTTATTCAAATTTGGGTAATATTATGTTGGGGAGTACTTTTTTTTTCCTTTTTATTAAAAATAAACTGTGTATGGTCTCAATATAGTGAAAAATACTTAGGACAGTGGCCCATTCACCTAAGCTCTAAGTATTTGTTTGTTGGAAAAGGATAATCACAGTACTAACTATGTTCTGGAGAGATACTGATTTTTAGTGTAAAGGAACTGGCAGTCATGAAGATCAGGGCTGTGTAATAAATATTTAGTTAATTTAGTATATATGACTCAGTTCAGTTCAGTTCAGTTGCTCAGTAGTGTCCCACTCTTTGCGACCCCGTGGACTGCAGCACGCCAGGCCTCCCCGGGGTGGCCAACTACCGGAGTTTACTCAAACTCATGTCCCTTAAGTCGGTGATGCCGTCCAACCATCTCGTCCTCTGTCATCTTCTCCTCCTGCCTTCAATCTTTCAATCATCAGGGTCTTTTCAAATGAGTCAGTTCTTCTCATCAGGTGGCCAAAGTATTGGAGTTTCAGCTTCAG
>NW_011442658.1:0-941 GCF_000754665.1 Bison bison bison | reverse complement strand
GTAAGAAACTTAAAAGGTCATTTTTAAGTGTCCTGAAAGAGCAATGATAGCTTTGTGAATAAGGTTTAAAAAATAACTCTGCCCCACATAAGTTTGAAACAGCTCATTTTTATCAAGAAAAAATTATTCTCTTTAAATTGTGATAAGTTGAGTTTTGCTTTTCAAACTTTAGATTTCCAGATACAGTCAGGTTTTAAAGTACAGGTGGAAGTGTTCCAGTTGGTCTTCACCCCACCTTCCTCTCTGCTTACTGCTTTCCTGCTCTCTTATCTCCTTCTTTAAAATGAGTAGCTTCGACATCTGTGGGTGTTTTCTCCCTTTAACTTTGCCTTCATTTGTAGCTTCGCTTCTTGGCTGTGTTGGCATGAAGGTTCTTTACACTTGTGCTCTTTCCAGATACCCCTTCACATGGCTGATGCACAGTGAGGGTGGGTTCTGTTTTGGTTTGGTTTCATAGTGGTTTAGTGTTCCATGGGTGCAGACTGGGGAGAAAAGCATTTTGCTGTTCTAACAAAGCCCTTTGTATCCGTCTTCCAACTAGAGAAATATTTTTATGAAAAGCAACTTTTGATTACTATGGAAAAGTCAGAGAGATGCTCTGAACAGAATAGGGGGGGGTGGTGCTTGGAGGCACTTTCAAGATCATGAGTTTGATTTGGCGAATTGTTCAAGATGCATTTCCTTAAGTGGCAGTTTTGTGAGGGGACTGACAGAGGGGAAAATGAGCAAACTCATTCTGTAATATTTAGATTGACACAATAATCAGGATTGACACAATATTACTCCAGGAGGGTCACTAAGACTTGAGAAGGTAAAAATCGAGAGTGTCAGATGATGAAGCGGGCCAGTGGCATGGAACTGAGGGTTATATCCAGAGGTTGGAATGAAAAAAAAAAAAAGTAAATGGAGTGATTTTAAAACAGACTTCACTTTGCAAGTTT
>NW_011442657.1:0-942 GCF_000754665.1 Bison bison bison | reverse complement strand
CAGAGTCAGACACGACTGACGCGACTTAGCAGCAGTAGCAGCAGCATTCTGTTATGCCTTAATGTGATATGTTTAAAGAAATCTCATGTCTGTAGATAAAATGGTCTGTGAAGTGAAACAAAACTATAACCATAAGACAAAGGGAATAAACTATGGTTTATCAAAAGAGAAACATGACTGCTTGTAGAATATTTTAAAAACAACTCTCTGTGTTAGAGGGAAATCATTGCAAAGGATGGAATTTTCACATTAAATATTTGATCTAAATCAGCCATTATTAATTTTTAATGATGCTAACAATAGAAGCTGTACAGCCTCTTGTTTTGTTTACATGATATTGTTATTTTGCCATTACTTTGACAAGTGGAGTTCAGAAGGAGTTCACTCAGAGACACGGTATGTTTTGAAGGTGCAAGGCTGGCACCAGAAGCCACTGGGGACTCTGTTTTAGCATCTAGATATGAACACACTTAGAACAATTTGGAATTTTCTACTTCATGTCCTGCCCCTAGCCATCTTATTTGTTGCAACCTGTAATCAGATTACAGAAAGATTACACTTTAACCTACATTTAATCTAAACAAAATAGATATCAGAAGCCATGTTAGGAAATTCAATTTTGTTGCTTTTAAGAAGCAGGTAAAAGGTGGGATTTTATTTTGGTGTATTAAATGCTGATGAGCAACATAAAATTGTTTTCAATATAGTTTATATCCATGAAGTGCGAAAGTAAGTTGTTCCTTCCTTTCAGGGGGATACTTTCTATGAAATTTCCTCTGCAGATACCAGCAGCTCAATGGGCAAGAGGTCAGGAAGAATTATAACAAAATATATGTTGGAGAAAATCTTAGAGGCAAAGACATTATTCCTAAAAGGCATTTCAAAGTCTTAGACATTGCAACACTGTCCTTTTTGATACAGTGGTTCCTTTTTTTTTTTTTT
>NW_011442656.1:0-942 GCF_000754665.1 Bison bison bison | reverse complement strand
GTATAGACTTTATAAAGCCATTTTAATTCTGGCTCACCAGAATTAAAATGGCTTTATAAAGTCTATACTGCCAACAAACGTTCTAAATGGCTTTTTTGTTTTACCTTATGTAAACAATGTAAATGAATAAGACACTGCCACATGATTCAAAAATATGACACAAAATCTAGATCAGAAAATGATCTTCTCTAAGATCAAAGATCTAAGCATACCTCTTGATTTCTTTGCTTACTATCTCCTTACTCAGTTTATAGGAAAACCCTCTCAGTTGTCCGTGCTCATCATTATTCAGTCCAAATCAAGTAAAGCTAATTTTACAGGTTTGATCTCCCTATAGCATTTATGCCTCATAGAACAATAAGCCATTATAGACTTGTTAGCTATGGTCATATTATCATATCTAAAATTTCTTGATTCTTGGGGAAAGGAGAAAGAAATGCGAGAGAAAGGAAGGCTGTTTTCCCATGTATCTTTTCATGTGTTACACTAAGTCTACCCTAGAAGTCAGATTGGAGGTAAAAAAGCTTTCATGTGTCAAGGCTCAGCTGTAATCCTAACTACTTAGATGACTTCCATTTCAAAAGAAAAGGTCTAGAAGTGCCTGTGTATACAGTGGGCACGACACCACAGGCCAAAATCCATGGAAATCCATAAAAATTCACCATTACTCTCAATTGCAGCTAGTGGTTTTCAATCATCAGTGATAACAACCACAGTTGTCACTGTTTAGTGTGAGTTTATCATACCCTTAATGAAATTAAGCTCTTGATCTATCTACTAATGGTTCTTTCTCAGTAAACGGCACTCTCCCTGTGGATCAGGTTGAATATGTGAGCGTCATCTTTACGTATCTTTCTGTTTTGACCTGCATGTCCAACCAGTTGCTAAGTCTGCCCTTTCCCAAACTCCACATAGTGCAGGCAGTATCATCTTACAAAAATG
>NW_011442655.1:0-942 GCF_000754665.1 Bison bison bison | reverse complement strand
ACTAGGAGTCGGACACCACTGAGTGACTTCACTTTCACTTTTCACTTTCATGCATTGGAGAAGGAAATGACAACCCACTCCTGTGTTCTTGCCTGGAGAATCCCAGAGACGGGGGAGCCAGGTGGGCTGCCGTCTATGGGGTTGCACAGAGTTGGACACGACTGAAGTGACTTAGCAGTAGCAGCAGTGAAGAGTATGAGGTTTTCCTTTTTAAACTATTTTTTAAAAAATTTTTATAGATTTGACTATTTTGTAATTAAAAGGTATTAAGCCTCAGTTTTCCCCTTAAATATGTATCTTTCAACTCTGAAGTGCTTGCTAAAGCTTTTTTTAAAAAATACCTTTCATGATTTATTCTGTCGATGATATTCAGCTGCCATTGTTTTTTCAATTTTTATTGATATATGCTTCACATATCACAATTCCATCTTTCAAAAGTATACAATTAGTGGTTCTTGGTGTATTTCCAAGTTAGTGTGACAATCACAACTATAGGAAGTCTCCTGTATGCAAGTCTTCAAGTTGTGAACTTTCAAAGATGCAAACGTGATTTCACGTGTCCAGTTACTTAAGTTCGTCCATGTGTCTCCGTGCATTGTCACGTGTGCACATCCTGTATAAGTGGCTATGCCTTAGTGTACTTTGCTGTACAATACTGTGTGCTGTACAGTAGTACAGTATCTTCAAGTCAGGATGTCCAGAAGCATGCGTAAAAGCAGCGGTGATACAGCTGGACCTGCTAAGAAGAGATTCATACATCAGTGGATCATTTTTTCAAGAGGGTGGATAGAGTTGAATCCATCAAAGAATCAGAATCTGTGCCATCAATGACAGACGTGAGCAAAATTGCAGGTCACCTGTCATTTCCTTTGCTGACGAGCCTTCATCCCTACCATCTCCCACCTCCTTGCCCTCCTACAGTCAGTAACTCTTCTTGCCTGT
>NW_011442654.1:0-942 GCF_000754665.1 Bison bison bison | reverse complement strand
TACACGGTATATCATATTTATACAAGAGAATTGAAAGTTTATCATTATGCAATATATATTGTGGCAGGGTTAATAATAGTCCCTCAGAGATGTTCATATCCTAGGAACCCAATTATATGTTGTGTTACTTGTCAAGGGGGAATTAAGGTTGCAAACCAGCTGCCCTTAAGATAAGGAAGTTTTCTTGGATGATCTAGGTAGGCCTTGTGCAATCACAAAGGTCCTTTAAATGTGAAAGCAGAAGCTAGAATAGCCAGTGTCAGAATGAGGCAAAGAATGACTAGACCTGGACATTGCTGGCTTTGAAGATAAAAATGGGCCACGAGCAAAGGAATGTGGGCAGTCTCCAGAATTTGGAAAATGTAAGAAAACAGATTTTCATTCAGTGTGTCCAGAAGGAATACAGCACAGCTGACACCTTGATGTTAGTCCAGTAAGATTCCATTTGTACTACTCCAGAAATGTGAGATAATGAATTGATGTTGATTTAAGCCACTAAGTTTGTGGTGATTTGCTACAGCAGCAATAGGAAACTAATACAGGTTTTGATAAATGGAAGTGGGAGATGCTATAAGAAGTAAAACCATGGAAATAGCTTTGAAATTGTGCAGTAGGCACACGCTGGAAGAATTTTGAGAAGCATGATAGGAAAAAAAGGCTAGATTCCTTTGAATAGACTGTTAGTATAAATAGGGATGTTGGCTGTTCTACTAGTGAGGACTTAGAAAAAGATGGAAAGACATGGTAGAGAAAACCCAAATCATCTCAGAGAATACCTGAACTGTCATGAACAGACTATTTGTAGAGATATGGACAATAAAGGCAATGCTAGTGAGGGCTCAGAAATCAGGAACATGTTACTGGAGACTAGTGGAAAGGACATCCTTGTTAGATAGTGGCAGGGAACTGAGCTGAAATCTGCCCTGCCGTTATGTGGGAAGT
>NW_011442653.1:0-942 GCF_000754665.1 Bison bison bison | reverse complement strand
TATAGTTGAAGGGCACAAGAGGATTTTCTTGTGAGACACTCAAATGGAATCTGAAGGTCATTCGAAGAAGGGTTCAAAAATGTGCTGAGTTGCGTCAATCACTGTCTTTGGACTAGGTTGGTCGTCTCTCCGGTCATACGCAGAACAAGTCATGTTTTGTTTGGGAAGTTCTGGCATGTTTGTTATAAACCCAGCTTTATTTCCTTAGAATCATATCCCATGGTGATGTGGCAACATTTATCAAAGAGATGCTCAGTATCTTCTCCCTCATCAGACCTAAAAGGAATCATGAGTATTTATAAGATGACACTCATGATTAATCAAAATCTGTGGGCTCGGTAGATTTTGCTTAAAACCACAGGGATGCATTTCACGAATTCCCATACAAAATGGTTTTTTTTTTCTTTATTTTCTTTATTTCTTTATTTCTGTATATTTCTTTATTCTTCTTTCAAATTTGATAATAGCTTACTTGAGTTATAGAATTTAAAATTGAAAACATTTTTCCCAGAATTTGTTTTTTATACCTATTCAGGGGGCTTTTTCAATCTGAAGACATTTTTCTTCAATTCTAGTATTATAAACTAAAAGAAGCTTTACAAATGACCTAAAAGAAGTTAAAAATAATTTACTTTAATAGCAGTATAAGCCCTTTGTGTTTAAGTTTGTTCAGCAAACACTTTCAGTTTAAAGTTTTAGCAAGAATGTCAAGTTAATGTTTATATAAATAATCCTGTAAGTTTATATTTAATACAAGCATAGGAATGCTATACGTTGAAATTTCATATCAACCAGATCAAAATAGCAGATATAAGAGGAGAGTGAAAAAAAACTGGTTTAAAACTCAACATTCAGAAAACTAAGATCATGGCATCCGGTCCCATCAATTCACAGCAAATAGAAGGGGAAAAAGTGGAAACTGACATATTTTATTTTCTTGAG
>NW_011442652.1:0-942 GCF_000754665.1 Bison bison bison | reverse complement strand
CTCTATGTGTCAGGTGCTCCAGAGTTGGAGCCCAAGGCCAAAATCACATGCACAAATTGCCCAAACTGTTAGAGGGAGGGGAAAAGAAAGATCTCCTTGACTTCCATATCCTTGGCAAATGGTAGGGTACTTCATACCTTTTGTACTGAATACAATGCCAGTTAGCTAAGAACAGAAATGGAGGCTGGGTGTTGGACAAATAAGCAGCGATAGAGGTCTACTGCATTTTTAAAATAGCTTGGGTTTCTTGAATTATTTAAAACAGAGTTCTGTATTTTTACTAAATCAAGGATCTGATTAGTTTATTAGTTTTATTTGCCAGATTTCTCTCCAGAAAAATTGTACAAGTGTACAAGCACATGAATTTATTCTCATTCAATAAATTTAAATTTGAGTGCTATTATATGCTACTAGTGCTATCCCTGTACTCAGTAATGTTATATACTAGAGAGCCATTGTAAAAGATATGAAAAATTTCAGTGTGATAAGGGTTATAATAAAATATAAACTAAGTACTATGTAGATACCAGGAAGGAAATAACAAATCCTGTGTTGGAAAGTCAGGAAACACTTTCACAGAAAAGTGGATATTTGAGCAGGGTCATGCAAGATGAGCAGATGACCATGTATGCAAAAAAGGAAAACATTCTATGTAGGATGGACAACATAATGTCATGACAAAGAATTTTCAAAACATCTGATATATCTGTAAACAGTAAGATGCCAGTACTCTGGACATAACATTAAGCTGGAGACAAAATAATTCATTGGAAGCAGAAATCTTCGGAGAAGGCAATGGCACCCCACTCCAGTACTCTTGACTGGAAAATCCCATGGATGGAAGAGCCTGATAGGCTGCAGTCCATGGGGTTGCTGAGAGTCAGACACGACTGAGCAACTTCACTTTCACTTTTCACTTCCATGCACTGGAGAAGGAAATGG
>NW_011442651.1:0-942 GCF_000754665.1 Bison bison bison | reverse complement strand
TTTTTTTTTTTTTAATTTAGGGATGTCCCCTAGTTTTGCAATATCAGGAGTTAATGAATAAGTCATTTTAGCCTATATTTTCCCTTTCAATCAAGCAGTTACCATCCTTTTACTTTTCTTATACTTAAGTTTTGTGGTCTAAAACATTGATTCTTCCCCAAATATTCTCCAAGTCTGTTAAATATGTAGTAGGTTCAGTTGATAGTCTCAATTCAGCAGTTGACACATGCAGAATCCTTCTGTCCTGATGGCTCTATCAGCTGTACTAATAGGACACACACTCCTTAGGAGTCATTAGTGGGGAGGGGAGTAAAGTTAAAGATGCCAGACAACAGAACAGCATTTCCTTTCAGTGTGTTCAGCATAGTCTGGTGATTTATAGACTAATCTATTTGAAAGTCTCAAGTTCATTTGGAAGAAATCATCAAATTCAAGAATTACTATCCTCCAACTCCATCTTCCTTGTACCTGCAGGACCATTAGTAAAAGGCTTGGTACTTTGGAATAGCCTCTCTCTCTGTCTCTCTCTCTGTCTCTGTCTTTCTGTCTCTCTCAGCAGATTTATGGGATCTAGAGCTGTACATATATGTGTATGTATAGATGTACATTTAGATACGTATGTTTTTACATATATATGTATATTTCTTGCTCCAATAGACGTTTCCGCAAAGATTTACAGGAAAGGAATTACCCATTCTTGGCTTCCTCCTCTGTAACAGGCACTTCCCAGCTCTAGATCCCATGAATCTGCCGAGAGAGAGAGGTCATTTTCACCTACCAAGTATTCCACTAATGGGATACATACATGTGTATATGTGTATATACATTTGTGTACATACATGTGTATGTGTATACATCTATATGTATGAATGTGTATGTGTGTATATATATATATTTATCTGAGGTTGGTATGAATGTGTGTGTGTGTGTGTATATATATAT
>NW_011442650.1:0-918 GCF_000754665.1 Bison bison bison | reverse complement strand
GTCAAGGTTCCAGAAGTGGCCCTCAGTTAATGAGGGACAGGAGTTGGTGATTTAATCTTCCGGGTTGCCGTTTTCTCAGCGGGACATTTCTGAGGTGGGCTGTACAGTCTGCCCTGGGTCTACTCAGAACCAAGCCCCAGTTGCCCACAGTGGTCACGTGCTAACGGACGCACCCTGTTGATGTTCCTCTGTCTCCGGGTCACCTCTCCACCCCCTCACCTCTTTCCTGAGGTCATTCCCCTATTAACTGCTTTGTTGTTGTTATTCAGTCACTAAGTCGTGTCTTGACTCTTTGCCACCCAGTGGACTACAGCACGCCAGGCTTCCCTGTCCTTCACTATCTCCCAGAGTTTGCTCAGACTCACTCCACTCCCATAGTTTGCTCAGACTCACTCCACTTGCTCAGTCCACTGAGTCGATGGTGCCATCCAGCCATCTCATCCTCTCATCTTCTGTTGCTCTTAACTGCTTACACCCTTCATGTTCAGGACATAATTGAGAAAAAAACTCTCAGAGTCTCTCGAGTCTAAGAACCTGTTCCATGTAATCAATCAGAAAGCATTTCACTTAAAAGATTTCCCCTAAACATGTTCAAATATATTCTACCAATCCTTTCTTTCTAGATTTTATTCTCAGATGTCTACATTTCAGCCTCTGGTGTGTGCTTATGAAGAGGTACATTGCCCTGGTAGGAAAGTATGTGAGTTTTGGAATCAGAAATTCTAGGTTCAACTCCCATATCCTCTCCTGTAGAATGCCACTCAGAATTTAGAGGCAGTGTCCTAGAGGCAATGAGCACAGCGGCTGCCACAGAGCAAACCCTGCATGCTTGTGAAGCTCTATCCTATTCTGGGTAAGAGGTTCCATCTCAAGCTGGGGGAAGGGAGGTCCCACTCAAACTTCTACACAACTCAGTGA
>NW_011442649.1:0-942 GCF_000754665.1 Bison bison bison | reverse complement strand
CCCCATTGACTGTAGCCTGCCAGGCTCCTCTGTCTATGGGATTCTCTAGGCAAGACTACTGGAGTGGGTTGCCATTTCCTCCTCTAGGGGAACATCCTAACACAGGGATCAAACCTGGGTCTCCTGCATTGCAGGCAGATTCTTTACCAACTGAGCTATGAGGGAAGCCCTTTATCCCTATATGCCAGTATTAAGCACTAAATGTGCACAAAGACCTCGCAACAATGTTCTGAGGGAGGTGCTATTATCCACACTTTACAGATGAAGAAACTGAGGCTCAGAGAGGTTAAGTAAGCTCCCAAAGTCTCGCGGCTGAGAAGAGGCAAATCCCGTTCAGCTGCAAGCCTTCTCTCTGACCATTAGGCTACCCACCCCGAGACACAGTGGAAGCCCCCAAGCCTGAGACAACCGGCCTTCAATAGAGGAGAGCTCCAGGGAGACTTCCCAGGGGCATGCTTGGTCCCTCATAAGGAAATCCCACATATAAAACCCCAACTCAAATTCATTACACAGAGTTTCCCACAGCCCTTCTTTAAATGTAGAGTGACCTTGACACATGTAAAATAGGGTTCAGTTTAGAAAGATGATGTTTGCTGAAGCTTTTCAGAAACAAATGAATTCCTTGAGTCAACATATCCGTATACAAGTAGCTGCCCATGACCTCGGACCAGGATGGGCCAGAGAACGGGAGGACCCAGCTGAGAACCTAGACACACAACATACACACATGCACTTGTACACACACACAAGCTCATGTACTACCATGTGTGTCGCACGTGCCTGCATGCCAGGTTCACACACACACACACACACACACACACACACCAGGGCTCTGAACAAAATCACCCTGCATCCTAAGAGAATGTCAAAGGGATGGACCCAACTGGGACAAAAACTGTCAGGGCAGACCCTTTTTCTCTAATATGAGTGATCCATGATGAT
>NW_011442648.1:0-943 GCF_000754665.1 Bison bison bison | reverse complement strand
GCGACCCCATGGAGTGCAGCCTACCAGGCTCCTCCATCCATGGGATTTTCCAGGCAAGAGTACTGGAGTGGGGTGCCATTGCCTTCTCCAATCTCTTTACTTAAGACCGTATGAAAGCATGATTTCATATAGGAATGACAATGAATTTCATTATTCTAGTTTACAAAATATCTTCTTCTTGTACAGAATCCCATTGAAAGAGATCTATTTTAGAGATTTTTAGATGCCACCATTGTCACACACCCATGCAAATTACCATGTGGAAAGAATGTTACTCTTATTAATAAATTCTATCAATATGTGGATTAGACTCAAGGCTAAAACTGTGTTGACACTTTACCCCAGATTTAAGTAGTCTTTATGATTTTTTTTTAATTGATTTGACTGTCTTGGGTCTTAGTTGCAGCATGTGGGATCTTCAGTCTTCCTTCGGCATATGGGATTTTTTTTTAGTTGAAGCGTACAAACTCTTAGTTGCTGCATATGAGCTATTAGCTCCCCCACCACGGAACGAACCTCTGCCTATCCCTCTTGGAGACCCTCTGACACATGGCAGGAACAGAGCAGAACATCCTCTCTGTGTGGTAGGCCGAGTTAAGAGATGATGGCAAGGGACTGAGGTGAGGATCCTGTCTCCCAGGCTTAGCTCTTAGATACTCAGTCCTACTCTCTGCAGAGGGGGTAATTCTAGCCGTACCATGCAGGATAGACTGGAGGGCGAATGAAAGCAGCAGAGACACCAGGCAAAGGGTTATTTCAATGCCTTTAACTTTTTTTTTATCCTATGTGAAAATAAGGAAATAAAAGACTTCTGATGGGGGCTGAAATTAAGGTTTATTCTGTTGCCTTATTAAACTGCTTGACTCCAAGATGTGTCAGATATATATTGGCATCTGGATTTCAGACAAGAGGAAGAATCTCTTTGTTCAGTTTTATAATTGCT
>NW_011442647.1:0-943 GCF_000754665.1 Bison bison bison | reverse complement strand
TATTGAACATCACACCTTTATTATCTTGCTTTGAATTATAATTACTACCATTAAAATGGGAAGATCCCTTGGAGGAGGGCCTGGCAACCCACCTCAGTATTCTTGCCTGGAGAATCCCTTGGACAGAGGAGCCTGGCGGTCTATGGTCCATAGGGTTGCAAAGAGTAGGACATGACTGAAGCAACTTAACATAGCAGCACCATTGATAACACATCTGTTCAGAACCTTTAGGTTTTCTTTCTTAGAAATTTACTATATATATATATACATAAATATATATATATATATGTATAGTGTGTGTATGTGTATTTAGATTTGACATTTGGATGAACCTAAACATGTTTAAGGGCTTCCCAGATGGCTCAGTGGTAAAGAATCCACCTACCAGTGCAGGAGATGCAAGAGACATGGTTTCAATCCCTGGGTTGGGAAGATCCCCTATAGGAGGAAATGGCAACCCACTCCAGTATTCTTGCCTGGAAAATCCCACGGACAGAGGACTCTGGTGGGCTACAGTCTGTGAGGTCACAAAGAGTTGGACACAACTGAGCAACTGAGCACATACACACACACACATACAGAAGTTTAAGGGCCACAGTTTTCACACATAAATACTGAGACATTCTTCCCTTTATTTATGCCAGAAGAAGCTAATTAAAGCTGTTTCACCAAAATCCAGACCAGTTATAAATGCTTTGGAAGGACTGGAAAGACGTTTTCATTTTTATCCTAAGTGCTAACAATCAACCAAGTCTATAATGCAGACCAGAGAGGTCAAGACACTTCAGTTCAGTTCAGTTCAGTCGCTTAGTCATGTCCGACTCTTTGAGACCCCATGAATCGCAGCACGCCAGGCCTCCCTGTCCATCACCATCCCCTGGAGTTCACTCAAACTCACGTCCATCGAGTCAGTGATGCCATCCAGCCATCTCATCCTCTGTTG
>NW_011442646.1:0-943 GCF_000754665.1 Bison bison bison | reverse complement strand
TGCATGTCCATCGAGTCGGTGATGCCATCCAACCATCTCATCCTCTGTTGTCCCCTTCTCCTCCTGCCCCTAATCCTTCCCAGCATTAGGGTCTTTTCCAATGATGGACCAGCAAAAACTAAGGTACTGGTGCTCCTGGGCATACACAAAGAACCTCCCTGGGGCATTTTGGCATGGGCCATTTTAAGAGCCTCACGTGACAAGTCCTCACCTTTCGCAAGCACTGTGTTAAACAGCTGTCTCATCTGAGTACACATGTGAGGGAGGCGGCTGGTTCTCCCTCCTGCTTCCCTTACACCGTCACCCTTCTCCCACTTCCCCAAAGACCAGCATGCTTCTTACCCATCCCGAATCTTCCCACGGTGCACTGGCTTGAAGGAACATGTATGGCACAATGAAGCAGGAGTCTCAATTCCTGCATCCATGTGGAGAAGAATGGTGGCTAAATGACTGGGCAAATCAACTAGCTTCCAGTTCTCTGCTTTCATTCAAAGTGAAGGAGAATCTATTCTAGCTGTCTGTCAACTGATAGGTTTTTAATGATTACCCATATGATTTTTGACATATAACTCAAAAAGAGTTTATAAAACTGAGTGACACTGCTATAGCAAAACTCCTTACATTCATTAGTATTTATGTAAGTGAAAAGGTTTCTGAGCTCAGCTCTTGCATCTATTTTTTAAAGTAGAAATAATACTGAAACTTGACCCCTCCTGGCAATGAGTAATATTCATCTATGGATATATGATCTAATTGGGTGGGGAAAAAAGCACTTCATCCTCATTAAGAGATACATTTTCAATTAAGCTTTATTTTTTATGCTTCCTTAAGCAGCTATTACTAGGATATTGAATGGTTTGCCTTGGAAACAAACAGATCATTCTGTCGTTTTTGAGATTGCATCCAAGTACTGCATTTTGGACTCTCTTGTTGACCATGATGG
>NW_011442645.1:0-943 GCF_000754665.1 Bison bison bison | reverse complement strand
CCATTTCCTTCTCCAGGGGATCTTCCTGACCCAGGGATCGAACCCAGGTCTCCCACATTGGAGGCAGACGCTTTAACCTCTGAGCCACCAGGGAAGCCCATTGGTGTAGTATTATAATATCAGTATCTTTGGCATAATGCATTGTGCACATAAAAGCATAATGCTCTCATTTTTACTATCATTCCTAATTCCAGGCCCTTTTCTTCATCATCTTTCACACGACTACACCAATATCCTTGTAATAATCTCACTGATATTATCCTTGCTTCCTCCCTATTTAGCCTCCGCAATGCCACATGCCTAAAATTTCTAAAATATAAATCTGATTCAATCACTCTTGTACTTATAATCCTTAAATGACTCATAACCATCCACAGGGAAAATAATAACCTATTATAGAATATGGGACCTGCATGATCTGGCTTCTAATGCTTTCTTAGATGTATCTCCCAAGTCAAACCCTGAAAAACCTGATTTTACACTGACAAGAATCCAAACTACTTGGCCACTACAGCTCGAAGCATTTTCTCATATTGTTCCTTAGAATAAGAATTCTGTTCCTCCCCTTGAGCCTTCTGGCAACTCCTGCCAAATTTTAAAACCTCTGTGAACTATCACAGCCTCTGTGGATTTTTCTTCTCTTCCTCTTAAGGCAGAGTTAATGACCTCCTTTATGCATCTTCATAGACCCTGTGAACTGTGTTTTTCTTTTTACTGTGTAAGAGATTGGGACTTACACAGTATTGCATCCCAATCCAAAGCAAGTGGTTACTGCCCCAAATTTACTGATGAATCAACAAATTAATGATTATATTTTTAGAATTATTTCTCTGTTTTTTGGGGTAAAGGAATAAAATTAAGAGGGTAAAATTTCTTTAATCATGTGCTGAAAGATTGTTTAGCCCACTGAATGCCACAATGAATAGCTGGACAGCCAGTCAGT
>NW_011442644.1:0-943 GCF_000754665.1 Bison bison bison | reverse complement strand
TCCTTCTCCAGGGGATCTTCCTGACTCAGGGATCAAACCTGCATTTCTTGCCTCTCCTGCATTGGCAGGTGGATTTTTTATCATCGATCCACTTGGGAAGGCCTGTATGACATGTAAATTATGTCTCAGTAAAGCTGTTAAAAAAAACTATAATCAGAGAATGTAAATCCTTTATTAAAATTTTTCTTTGACTTCACATTCTCCCAGAATAAACTATAATCCCTATTCTAGGCCTATGATCCTAAGAATAATGAGTGAGGTCACAACCTGTTGTGCCATTCTGATCTTGACACTGTTCCAAAAGTCCACTATATTTCAGTTGTGCTGATTTTTTTTCAGTGCTTCCATAGTCTGAATTTGTTTTCTTCCTAAGGTATTACCATAACTGTGCCTGTACCTAGAAAATTCTCTCTCCAGGTCTCCACATGTTTACATGCTTCTAGCTCTTCAGGTCTCAGCTTAAGATTAACTTCTAAGGCAATCACGATAGACTGCTAGTCATCCTCTTACACAACATGTTCTGTCTTCATGGCACTTCTAACACTATGAAACATTATTGAGTTTATTTATTTACTTGCGATGTCTTTTTTTCTCCCACTAGAATCTGAGCTCCGTGAGAATTGATATCTAATCTCTTGATCAACATTTTGCAGAACTGGAAGAGTGCACAGAATAGTTTCTTGCTAAATATTTGTTCACTGAGGAATTCTTTACATTTAATTATCTTCTTATATTTATCATCATGGAGCAAATGATAGCTTTTCAAAGCAGCTATATGTCTTATTGTCTGTAACCTTAATTCTCACCTTTCTCTGCTTGCTGCTGGAGAAAGCTCAGGCTGCCTTTGGACAAGACCAGCACTGCTCAGAAGGCTGCTTCAATCAGTTCTCAGCTGCCTGTATCACAGATCTTCCCATTGCTACAGTAACAATGTGCATGTGTG
>NW_011442643.1:0-943 GCF_000754665.1 Bison bison bison | reverse complement strand
TTTTTTTTTTTTTTTTTTATTTTTTTTTTTTTTTATTTTTGCTAAAGGAAAGATAACCATTCTTTCTTTGACACACCTCTATCTTTCCTGCCTCAGATCAATCTCCATTGTGGCTTTAAGCAATTCACTTAAACTCTGTGAGCTTCAGTGTGTCCTGGGCAGTGATAACTGCTTCAAAATACTGTTATTTAAATCAACATATCATTAGTGATCATGCTTTGCAGTGAAACTTGGCGAAGAGTAGGAACTGAGTAAAGGTTAATTGACTCTGAATCTGTATAATTGTCATGATATTGAGATATGACAATCTTACTTCTTCAGATGAGCATCAATTTGCATAACTTTTCCACTGATTCACTAACTTGAATTTCCTTTAGCAAAAATGCAAAAAAAAAGAAAAGAAATGATGCCAGACATTATCACCTCATTTAAAAGGCCAGCATCTGTTGCCAGCCATCTTCCATGCCTTTTAGATACCCCATAATACCTGTTACACTAAGCAGAAAGAAGAGACCAGGCAGTATTTTCAGTTCTTTGCTTGGAAGTCCCCTTAGCTAGATCATCAAATTCATTAAGCATATTTTAAGCTTCCCCAGGACTGCAGACAACAGTTTTATTAAGGTCTTTGCCACTCTGTAACAAAGAGATCTCTATTTTTTCCAGTTCCCAATGATATTTTTCTTATTTCCGTTTTAGTTAATTTTATTACCTCCTTTTTAGATAGTATCCTCAAAACCAGATTTCTAGTTCAAATCAGTTTAGGGTTCCCTTTATGTACTCCTTAAAATCTTTCTTGCCTTCACCAACATTTTTTAGGTGTTCTTTATGGTAGCACTTTACTTCCAATTATCTACTGTTACAGTAGATTACCCTCTACGCCCCAAATTGTAACTTAAAATAGCAAACATACATTATCTCACAATTTCTATAGGTTCAGATTCTG
>NW_011442642.1:0-943 GCF_000754665.1 Bison bison bison | reverse complement strand
TCTGAAGCTACCCAGATGTCCAAACCATGAAGCAAGCAGATGATGAATAGAAAAATCAATTTCTAATCTTTCACTCAGTTAAATAAATGAATACATCTATCAGATCAGATCAGTTGCACAGTCGTGTCTGACTCTTTGCGACCCCATGAATCGCAGCACGCCAGGAATATATCTATACATCTACATATCTTAATTAAAGAAATGCTTACCTGGAAGGGAGAAATTTCCTCCAGTATTAACAAATCTGTCAGTCATTTCTCCAAATACTATCATCATGAGGGGCAGACCTGATCCATGAGTTATGGCCATGATAGTGCCAAAAGACATAAATAATTTATCCTGCCAGAGTATCGAAACTAAAAAAAAAAAGAAAAGAGAAGAATACTTAGCTTGTATAACAGAATTTCTCTTTTTTCACAATGTATGTTCTTTGGAATTTTCTTTAAGGTCAGTACTTTTGTAACCGTTCCAAATAAATGTATTAGGGAAAAAAGAGAATTTCAATTCAAATCATTGACAGAGTAATTTTGAGATTCTATTTATTTTGTATCTGTGTGGAAAAAATCCTAATTCCATTGAATCAGTGTCTTATTTGGATAAGTAATGGCAATATAATCAGAAGGGACTAAGATTTGGTTTCATTAAGAAATACTTAAGTTTGATCTTCCAGAGCTCCTGAGGTAGTGAATTAGAAACAGCTAGGGGTTGATGTCATTTACATACACACACATAATACATCCTTTAAAAAGACATTCAGAATATTTCAGAGGGAGAATTATAAAGGGCAGAGAGGGAACAGATATTCTGGGTTTTGAGGATAAGGCCCCTTTAAGAGGCTTAAGTTAGCTTTTGGAAGACAGATCAATAGTGAAGGGCAAGAAACTTAAGGAGTGCCTGGGTGTGTGCTTTAGGGAAGTCTTGCTTATGGAGATGATACTCATTG
>NW_011442641.1:0-943 GCF_000754665.1 Bison bison bison | reverse complement strand
TGAGTGACGAAGCACAGCTCAGCACAGTTTGCATGGACATTTGGTATTATTTCTGCTTCCCTGGTGGTTCAGACAGTAAAGAATCTGCCTGGAATGTAGGAGACACAAGTTCAATCTCTGGGTTGGGAAGATACCCTCGAGATGGAAATGGCTACACACTCTAGTATTCTTGCATTGAGAATTCCATGGACAGAGGAGCCTGGCAGGTTATAGTCCATGGGGTCGCAAAGCATGGGACAACATTAAACACTTCCATTTTTCAGTTTTCACTTTCTCATGAGTATATGCCAAAAGTAGGTTTCCTATGTTTTATATATGTCAAATTCATGTTTAATATTTTAAGGAATGCTGTCTAGAATATCTATACCTTTATATATCCCTACTAGCAAATGCATGAGTGTTCCAAATTTTCCATATTACTACAATCACCAATAATTGTCTTTAATTGTAGCCATGTTAGTAGATGTGATGTGGTATCTCACTGTGATTTTGATTTGCATTTTTTAATCACTACTGAATTTGAGAATATTTTTGTCAGTTTATTGCCTATTCATATATTTTCTTTGGAGAAATATCTATTTGTATCATTAGCCCATTTATTAATTAGGCTTTTTTTTTATATTACTGAACTATCTGGGCAATAGTCTGAATTGTAATTTGCATATTACTGAGTTCTTTATACCTTGTGTGTACAAGTTTTGTAACCAGGAAGGATTAATTTTGAATTGATTCTGGAGTTGCTTCTGTGACTATAACCCTTATCTTGCCACTTTTGTAAGCATAGATCATGGCCTACCTCAGAGAGATAACTCGAGCTGTCCACCTGTGAAAGACTGTAAGAAAGTGAAAATAACACATTCCCCTGCCTGAGTCTTGCCATTCCAAGGGAGATTTACAAGGATGGAATAGTTTTTTTTTTTTTTTTTTCTTTGTTTCCTTATCT
>NW_011442640.1:0-943 GCF_000754665.1 Bison bison bison | reverse complement strand
GAGCTGATTTCAAATTTCTAGCTAACATGGGAAAGGCAATAGGAGGGACACAGGAAAGAAAATTCAACCAATAAGTACAGGCTCAACATAGCTCATATCCACAAATTAACTTTTGTGGGACTGATTCTTAAACATATTCTAAAATATTAAGTTTTTATCTATTTTTCTTATTATTAGCTGAAAGTGAAAGTGAAAAGCAGAAGTGTTAGTTGCTCAGTCATGTCCAACTCTTTGCAACCCTATGGACTTTAGCCCACCAGGCTCCTCTGTCTGTGGGATTCTCCAGGCAAAAACGCTGGAGTGAGTAGCCATTCCCTTCTCTAGTATTATTAGTTATATGAATCAAACCCTAAAACAAATAAGCTTTTTTAGTTCTTTTTTTAATAGTAAGGTTATTTAACTGAAGTTAATACTGAATTAATGGCAATATCAGGTATAAATGGAGTTATGTCAGTAATTTAAAACGAAAGTGACCTAGTCTTACTAATGACTTACTGTCATGTGGCTTAATAGTTTGAAGGTTTGATTTTTCGAACTTTATTTTTAAAATTTAATTAACTGACTTTAATTTTTAAAGCAGTTTTAGGTTTACAGAAAAATTAAAGAACAGAGAGTCCCACGTGCCCATTCACTGCTCCGCAGAGCTGCACAAAGTTCCCCGTTACTAGCATTTTGCTGCACCACAGTTAGTTTTGGTGCTGTATACTTGCCACAACATAATATGTTTGCTATAAATGATGAAACATATTGGCACAATATTTTTTAAATTTATATATTACTGAGTTATTTGTTTTCGGCTGTGCCTCGCAGGTTTTCCTACAGTTGTGGTGAGTGGGAGCCGTTCTCCAGTGGTGATGCTCGGACCTCTTGCGGTGGGTTCTCTTGTCGTGGAGCGTGGGTTCTAGGGTGCTCGGGCTTCAGTGGTTGTGGCTCCCGGGCTCTG
>NW_011442639.1:0-943 GCF_000754665.1 Bison bison bison | reverse complement strand
GCGCCCTCCTTTACCTGTGCTGCTATGACTCTGATGATCTCTCAGACCATTTTTAACACCAGCAAGCTGCTCTGCATGCTACTCTGGCACCCCAACCCCCTCACTCTGCTCTACTTAGGTCATTCCCCTGGGACTTGTCACCTTCAAAAATACTGTGTAATTTACTTTCTTATCATTCGTAGTATTTGTCTCTCCTGCTAGAATGTCAGGGCTACAAGCATAGAGATCTTTGACCTTTTTGTTCAGCGACGTATTCCAAGGGCCTCAAGAGTGCTTAGTCCATCAAATGCACTCAAGAAACACTGACGGAGGGAGGAAGAGAAAAAGGGAAGTCGGGAAATGTCTTTTACCCACTCCAGTGCTACCTGGCCCTCGCTCAGTGGTGCCTCCCCGCTGGATAACACGGCCACCATGAATGCACGACCCTCTCTTCCCCAGTCTCCAGGGCAATCCTTCCAACATAAGGTGACTAGTCAGGAAAACAGAAAATCAACTGAAGAGTTAGGGAAGTCTCCTTCTCAGATGAGAACAGTTCTCCTCCTCAGATGAGAACAGCTCTAGCATGTTCTCTGCAACAGACAGAAAGGAGTAACAGGGGATGCGGGGAGTTTGGGAGGTTTTTGCAAAGTGAAAGAGATACGACTTCATGAGTCCTTAGTACATTGCTCCTCATATATTAATTCCTAAAATATATTGACTGAGGAACCAGAATTTGAGACTTGAATCTGCACTGCTATTGCTGGCTGGTGGCTTCAATGCTTCCTTTTTCTGGAAAGTTATCTGAAATCTACCTTGATGCTCAGGAGGATAAAATACATTATCCAATTAATTTAGATCAATTGATTGATTGTCTTTGTAATTATGGGATTACTCATCTAGCAATCAGGAGATTAATTTGAGGGCAATAATAATACCCTAAACAATGAAACCTATCCAGTTTGTG
>NW_011442638.1:0-944 GCF_000754665.1 Bison bison bison | reverse complement strand
CTGGTAACTCCTGTTTTGGCAGATGTCCAAGGTTGAGTCTCTCTTTGGGCTGTGTGTGTGTGTGTGTGTATTTTATAAAGACCTCATCTCATCACTCTAACCACAGTTCCCATGATTCAAGCAATGCCTTCTGCAGTGGTTATTTGTAAGCTGCTCTTAATTCCTGGTTTTTGATCAATCACTCCTCAGCTGGGGTGTCTTCACCATCCAGGAAAACGTCTTGGCCTTTCTCTCAATATGACCCATTCTGCTCCTCCCTTCAAAGTCCACATCTGACACGTATCAAACTTGAAGGACAAACGCTTTCCATGGCAACCACTTCTGCTGTTGTGCAAGGCTAGCCATAGTCCCCAGCTCTCCCTTTTAGATTTTCCCAAGTTAGAGCTGGATGCAGTTCCTATGTTCTCAAACTCCAAGGGATACATGTCGTCAAGCTCTACACGTGGTTCTCTTTGGTTGACTTGAAATAAGGGAAAGAACTCTCTTCCCCTTCCCAAAGAGAGGATAGATGTCACAGCATACCAGAAAATTCCCATGACATTCTTCTCTACCAACTTCTTCAACCTCTCTTGTGTAGGTAAGAGGTAGAGGAGAGGCTAATGTTGGTAGGACTGGTTTTAGAAGCTCTTAACTTGCTCTGCAGAAATAGTCAAGTCCTTGGCACTTCTTTTTATCATTCTTGGCCTTTGTATCACCTAAAAAGCTGGGAAATCAAGAGTCCCATTTTGGTATTCTGTTACATCAATATAGATAAAAGTAGCAACTCTTATAAAGTCTTTCTACATAGCAATCTACACTCAGACTGATCCTTATTAACAAGGGATTATTAAAGCCTTGAAAGTGAAAGTTCTTCAGTCGTGCCTGACTCTTTGTGACCCCATGGATAGTCAATGGAATTCTCCAGGCCAGAATACTGGAGTGGGTAGCCTTTCCCTCCTCCAGGG
>NW_011442637.1:0-943 GCF_000754665.1 Bison bison bison | reverse complement strand
GGTCGCAAAGAGTGGGACACAACTGAGCGACTGAACTGAACTGAACCAGAAAATAGAAGTCACTTTGCTCTTCTTCATGGTCATACATGTTCAGTTGTGTCCGACTCTTTTCGACCCTTTGGAATATAGCCCGCCAGGCTCCTCTGCCAATGGGATTTTTCAGGCAGGAATACTGGAGTGGGTTGGCATTTCCTCCTCCAGGGGGTCTTCCAGACGCAGGGGTCAAACCCGCATCTCCTGTGTCTCTTATGTTGCAGGCAGATTCTTTACTGCCGAGCCTTCAGGGAACCCAGAAGTCTCTTTAGACTGTCAATAATTGACTGTTTCTGCATGTTAATTAATCTCTATGGTCTTCATCTTCCTCATCTATAAAAATCTGTTGGACTATGACCTCTGAGGTTGTGTAAGTTCTAATATCTATGGTTTTAAAGTATGCCAGATTACCTGTAGAAATTTTAATTTAACATTTAAAATTAAATCAAGAGCAATGACTCAACTTTGCCCCTCTGAGGTTTACCCAGGACTGATATTATATGTACTTGAACAGTCATCTTAGTAATCCAAATGTGGAAGGATTTCTTTACTGTAGGACATCTAAATAATCATTGCCTCAGATGCCCCATTCTTGGGGTGGAGGAGGCATTGGGAGGACCACCCAGTTACTGGCCCACAGGTACCACCACAGACCCTGCACACCAGCTTCCCTAACGAGAGGTAGCGGCCCTGGTGGTGACAGAGGCACCCTGAAGGACATGCTTGCTCTTTTTCTTCATATGGTTGCCATCCCTCATGCTGGCAGATGCTTCACCTGAATCGTGGTCTTGCTATAGCTTTTGTTTGTTTGTTTTTTGGCTGTCCTGGGTTTTCATTGCTGCAGGCGGGCTTTCTTTAGTTGTATGAACTGCTTGAATATTTTTGGAAATTAATCCTTTGTCAGTTGTTT
>NW_011442636.1:0-944 GCF_000754665.1 Bison bison bison | reverse complement strand
CCCCTAGCCTCCTTATCAACCTGCCTAGGAACTGACTCTCTAAGTGTCTTAGCCACTGTACCACCAGGGAAGTCCCTAAAATGTGCTATTTTTAAAACCTCAGTTGTTAATTATCTGGGTTAGAAGCTGAAATTTATCTTTGGGGTAACTTCATCTGTGTCCTGTTTTTATGAGCAGTTTTGCTCCTACAGATAGGTCTAGACTGGTCTTGAACATTGCTGAAGTAATAAAAAATACAGATGCTTCCAATGATGTCCATTTTATTATGACTAAATATGGAAAAGTTACCTCTGTGGTGGCAGAATGCATCTCTGTAAAGATGGACATGAGGTGAGAGCTTTCAGGTTCCCACTGACAGAGCTATAATCAGGGAGTCTGGAGTCCTGGTGGTCTGTGGGGGGAAGACACAGCTAGGAGATCCATCTCCCACACCTGCCACCAGTGAGAAGGTTCGGAGTCAGTGGGGAAGGATTGTGAAGTGCAGGCAATGACTATGGGGACAGAGCGTGTCAACCATCACCTGTTCCAGGTTATAAGTGAGCTGGGTCCCCTCCCAGCCTTCACACCAGCCTTACGCTCACCTGCTCTGTTTTGTGGACTAAGGGGGTGGGACCTGTTGGTGGGGTGGGACATAAAATATATGGAGGGATTCACAGACACAGCAACATGCATGGCCAGAGATAGAAGGCAAACAGCTTGAAGTCACTTCTGTAAGAGGGAATAACTAACAGCCAGGAGAAACCCTGACCACAGCCTAGAACCTTCAGACTCACCCTTTGGGACTTCAGGATGGAGCTTGCTGCAGTCCTGTTAGATAAGGGCTCAATTATTTTATTTAGATATTAACAGGGGAGGTCACTCCCAAGGGCTGGAGTTCAAGAACAGAGACACAGGGACTTCTCTGGGAGTCCAGTGGTTAAGATTTTGCACTTCCACTGCAGTGG
>NW_011442635.1:0-944 GCF_000754665.1 Bison bison bison | reverse complement strand
GGGTCTGATTCTTTGCCACCCTATGGACTTTGGCCAGCAGGTTCCTCTGTCCATGGGATTTTCCCAGCAAGAACACTGGAGTGGGTTGCCATTTCCTCCTCCAGGAGGGTCTTCCTGACCCAGGGATCGAACCTGTGTCTCCTGCGTTGCAGGCAGATTCTTTACCACTGGGAAGCCCAGAGGTGCTACTAAGCCTCACTAGAGAGTGAGTCAGACTGAATCAGCTGGAGATAAGATCAAGGACATTGGAATCAGCCAGTTCTGAGTATTTGTTTTTTTTTTTAACCTCCAACACTTCATGGGTGCATGAAATTGAGTAAGATCAATTACCTATCTCTTGTGTATAAAATGGGGCTAATACATTTTCTTTGCAGGGCTGTTACGTTAGGGCTGTTTTAGATCTTTAAGATAATGAATAGAAAAAGCCTGGTCCAGTTTCTGGCATATAGTAGGAAATAATTATCCTTCTTGGTTTCACTTTCCATAACTGCTCCATGAATAGCATCTAACTTTGGGGGTGGCTGAGATGACCACTGATTTGTCCTTTGGCTTTTCTTTTTACAACATCACTCACTCTAGTCCCTACAACTTCTGGGTTTCTTCTAATCAAAGAATTTTATGATTCTTCTCTGGTACTGCATACAGATAAGAATTTTATGATTCTTCTCTGGTACTGCATACAAATCTTTGCTGTCATTATTCAAAATCGAGAGACTAAAGAAAATTTAATGGGCAGACATTTTCAGGTTTCAGTGTCATCTTTTCATGGCACTGTTGTTACTATGGAATCAATGCTATGGAAAGGATGGTTTCAGAGCAAGAATCCAGCAACCAATCTCTGCTGCTGCTGCTAAGTCACTTCAGTTGTGTCCGACTCTGTGTGACCCCATAGAAGGCAGCCCACCAGGCTCCCCCGTCCCTGGGATTCTCCAGGCAAGAACACT
>NW_011442634.1:0-944 GCF_000754665.1 Bison bison bison | reverse complement strand
TTCTTTTAAAAAAAAAAAAAAAGAGTCCTTAAAAACTAATGGGTTCATACAAAGGAAACAGCTAAGGGTGAAAGAGTACTCTCGGGTATTTAATGAGCATAATGATAAATGTTTATGCCATAATGAATTAATGATAAAACCACTCATCCTTATATCATTCCTTAGATCAGTAAGTGATGCTTTTCCCCACTCCTGGACCCACAAACATAGACTTTACAGATCAGAAATTAAGGCCCACTACTGCTATATGGCTTGTCTGAGGCCACAGAACCATGAAGACTGGGGTTCTTGATCCTCCAATCATTAACTCTACGGGGAGCCCTGAGAATGTTCCTGATGTGATTATGTTTGATGCTGCTGTTAGGGCTTTTGTTCACAGTTGAGCAGTCGATTACCTGCACAGCTGGACATAACAACCCTTTATGAGAGGACAGGAAAGGGAGAAGCAGGTGTTCTACAAGAACCCTTTTACAGGCAAAAACTTCTCTAGGCAAAGCCTATATAACAGGGTACACCTACAGGCACCTACAAAGATGTCCCCAGCAAGAATATAAAGGCACCCCAAAACACCAAAATCACTACTTTCTCCCCGTCTTGCCTCACACCTTCCCACCCATCTCACCAATCCTCCATACAACTTGTAAAGCTATTTCTATGAGTAATAGTGGGCCCAAGCACTATTCTAGCAGATGCATACCAGAAAAGAATTATTGCTTAATCTACATGATGGCCCTAGAGCATTTTACAGGGGCCAATAGTGCACTCCGGAACTTCTATGACCTCAATTACTGTCAGGAAACAGCCACGGGCTGGCTCCACTTCTCTTAACAAAGATTGTCTTATTTTGTTTTCATGCATATTACAACACAGCCATCATTGTTTTTGGAATATGTTCTTGCTCTCAAAGTCCTCATTCAAGTACGATTGTAGGTATTCAAAGCAAG
>NW_011442633.1:0-944 GCF_000754665.1 Bison bison bison | reverse complement strand
GAGGATCATATCAGCAAAGTAAATTTCTTTTTTATCACTCATAGTGGTTCTCTTCTATGACCAGACCTTTAAAAACATACTTTCCTAAAATAGAATGGCAATGCCATTGTTCTTAAATACAAAGAAGATAATAATGGTTTATTTGAAAATAATAACCTCTATTCTAATTCCCAGAATAAACAAAGAGAAAGTATGCATGAGAAAGATTTCAGAGAAAGATCTAAAGTAGGTTGATTTCCTCAATTTATATAGGGGAAAACGATACCATGTAAATAAGAATGTTAAAAGTAACATTGTAAACCATCAATCTCTGTAGTTTCTGAGGAAGTACAATTTACTCTGCAAGGAGAATATGAATATCTCTTTCTGGTGTTTGCACCAGAGCTTAAGTGAACAGAGAGACTATTTGAATAAGATGATTTACAAGAAGAAGAATATGATTTAGGTTGGTTCACATATTATTTTATATTCTTTAATAGTGGAAAATAAAATCCTCTGGTTTAGACTGATGGTACTGATGGCAAGATAAATTTGTTGGGATATGGCAATGCCTTTCACTAGTAATATCTCATGTACTTCTGATTGACAAAGAAACCTCAGAGCTGCCAGGACATGTGTGAAGAAACACATCAACACATCAGGCTGGATACTTTGAAAATTCCAACACAGTTTTCTCTGTTTTATAAGCTACCTTCTCCCAGTAGAATGCAATATGTTCAGTGGGATAAAAGGAGATATTTTGCTATTTTATCAATTTTGACTTTAAAAGCTGTGAATATTTACATCAGGCAAATGAAATCATTTCCTTACATTGATTCCTCAATCCAAGTAAAATTTACCTATTTAGTGCCTAACAATTTTACATATGTTTCAATAGAGGAGGCTTTATGAGAAAAATGCTTTACTTAATATACTTTTTTGTATATTTGTAAATGATATGAAAT
>NW_011442632.1:0-944 GCF_000754665.1 Bison bison bison | reverse complement strand
GAAGTCCATGGAACCGTGGACTTCACTGTTGCTGGGCTGGTGAATCACTCCATCAGAGTGACACATTTTCTGTCTGTCCTGAAACCTTCCATGGTTAGGGATTAGGACAGAGCTGTGACTGCACATGGTGGTCACCAAAAGCCACGAAGAGGCAGAGAAACAAAGGAGGAGAAATGAAAGAGGAGATGGATTTTCTTAAAGTCCCCATACCTCCTGCCATTGTATGCCAATGATGCATTGGGTATGTAGGTCTGATGAAAAGCCTTAGGTCATCAATATATAGTCTCCCTATAAATAAACCCAAAGGAAGATTTGAAAGATTGCCTGGCCCAACTCTGCACCTTCGGGCAGCCCCATGCTTCCAAGAAAATGAAAATAATCTGTCCATATTATATATTTTTTCATAAATTGCAGAACCACATGTCTGTATTTTAATTCAGCAAGGCTGAAGAATTCCCCCAGATCTAATATATGAAGCTGTAGATCTAATTCTCCTGAAGTTCTTTCAAAATTTATTTCCCAGCTCAATATATTTAGTGTATGTATTTTTTCTTAGGTTGGCAGATGTGAGGTTTTAATATTTCTATATTACTAGCGCAGGAAATGAGACGCTGAGGAATGTGGAGGCTTGGCCAAGGTCATAAGGCAAACGATTGCTCACGTCAAGGATTAAAGTTCTAAGCTTCTGTTTTCTGGCTCCATCTACCATGTAAGATGGTGTTTGGTTGACCTAAGGAGAGTCATTGGATAGGGATGTGTTGAAGCTATTTAAATAAGATTGTTATTAATATATGTAAGAGTCAGCAATGACTATACACCTCCTAACAGGTGATAGGAGAAGTAGAGGCAGGTGGTAACAGTGAGCCTGAGGAGTTGGGAAGGAGTGAGTGGTGTGTGTGTGTGTGTGTGTGTGTGTGTGTGTGTGTGTGTGTGTGTGTGTGTGT
>NW_011442631.1:0-944 GCF_000754665.1 Bison bison bison | reverse complement strand
CCGGAGTCCCCCTCCGCGGAGGCAACCCTCCCCAAGCCACTCATGCTCCTCTTTAAGCTGTTTTCACATACTTCATCTCTGTGGGCTTAAAATCCAGCGTCTAGGACCTCCAGCAGAGGCAGTGAGTGCTAGAGATTTAAAAGCACCCGCAGAAATCACAGGAGCCATAGAAGTCCCTGGATAAACCTAGAATGAATGTATGCATGTTTATAACATACATAAGCTGGCCTAGGTGCGGAACAAAGGAATCCTGCCCAGACACGGGGTTCTCGGCTTTAGGCCTGGTCCTAATGGCCTTTCCGGCCCTGCACCTTTCCAGTCTCCCCAGATCTCTTTGGTTACTGAACAGCAGCCTCCTGCCCTGCAGAGAGTTATGTGGGAAGGGCCCCCCAATCTGAGAGGGTGCAGGGGATGGAGTGGCTTCAGGAGGGAACAGAGGGTTTATTCCTAAACTGTTGTCCATGTGTACCACCAATCAAAGCAGTCCAGAGGACGAGACAAACAAGGACCCGAAGGGTGGAGAGAGCCCCGGGAAGCCAGTAGGTGAGCCAGATCCATTCTGGAGATGAAGCACAACCCCTGAGGGAGCTTCACAAACAAATGCTCAATTACATCAGCAGCATAGGAATAAATTCTCCTAAGAAAATACTTAAGCTAGTTCAGATTAAGCTACTGCATTTGTTGGCTGCGTGCTCAGCCAGTTGGTCATGTTCAACTCTTTGCAACCCATGGGCTGTAGCCTGCCAGGCTCCTCTGTCCATGGGATTTTCCAGGTAAGAATGCTGGAGTGGATTGCCAGTTCCTACTTCAGGGGATTTTCCTGACCCAGGGACTGAGCCTGCGTCTTTTGCATCTCCTGCATTGGCAGTTGGATTTTTTACCACTGAGCCACCTGGGAAGCCCACTGCCTTAGTTAGGATGTATTTAATTGTATCAGAATGCCT
>NW_011442630.1:0-945 GCF_000754665.1 Bison bison bison | reverse complement strand
AGGGGACGACAGAGGATGAGATGGCTGGATGGCATCACTGAGTCTATGGACATGAGTCTGAGTGAACTCCAGGAATTGGTGATGGACAGGGAGGCCTGGTGTGCTGCCATTCATGGGGTCGCAAAGAGTCGGACACGACTGAGCAACTGAACTGAACTGAACTGAAAGAAAATGTGAGTTCCTCCTACATCTGCACTTACCATGCTCACCTGCCAGTGTGCATACTACCAGTTTATTTTCTTGCTAAGTTCTTCTTATTGTTATCTGATAACTGTTTCAGCTAGGCAAGGGCTCATATTCTGTTTCTCCCTGTTGACAGGTAACTGTTTCTTCCCAGATGTTATGTTAGCTCATTGCCCTGTGAGTTTTTTGTCATGATTTTAGGAAAGTGTATGGATTTTTTTGTACATTTTTCTTAAGGTAAAAAACATTATTTTCAGCATTTACAGTGGAGTTTAAACTGAAAACTGGAAATCACTTTAAGTTTTAAAATTTTAGTGACTGTATTATTTAATTTCTAGAACATTTATTTTCCTTAGTTGTATAGATATTTTAAGAATCATATACACTTTAAATATTATTCTTTTATTATGGTGATTCTAATAATCTTTTTCTTATATCTATTGGCTTTTTCCTTCATGGTGGTTTGTCATCCTGTGTGATCTGTGATTTTGAATATGAACTCATCTCTGGCAAGAGGTCTTTTTCTTTATGCCCAGCTCTCTATGGTGCATTGTGGATGACCTAAAGAGCCTTTTTTGTTCTTGTTGTTTGCTCTGAGCAAACTCTGTGCAGAGAATAAATTTAGAAACTAGCCTGGGATTTTTATCATCCATAAGTGAGTTTTGCTACTTCTATTCACAGCCTTTGCCACTTCCATAGACTCCTTAGTTTTCCTTAGCCAGTTAGCAATTTTTCTAGGCTAGTTTTTACTGAGGAAAATCT
>NW_011442629.1:0-945 GCF_000754665.1 Bison bison bison | reverse complement strand
TACACACTGCCCTCAAAATAAGGAATGCTTGCATCTTGTACGGTTTCTTTGCCAGTAAAATCCCTACCCGTCCTTCAAGGCTTAGCTACCACCCACCTGTGGATGACTTGCTTATCCACCCATCTGGATGTAACCTCCTTCCCTCCACTCACATTGAAATTGCTCAGAGAACTTTGCCCTTCACTCAACTTACTTTATATACATGTATTATAATCACAGTGAGTAACTTGATGGCAGGGGCTCTTTTTCCCTCATTACTATATCCTCTGGAAATTTACCAATGATTTATTTGATAAATAATAACAATTTATTAAATTCAATAACTTCTGATCAGACATTGTATTAGATATCTACTGATACGTAACAAATCACTCCAAAAACTTAGAGGTTTAAAATCACAAACATTTAGTATCTCACACAATTTCTGAGAATTTGAATTGGGGGAGTGACTGAGCTGGTGGTTCTGAGTCAGGGTCTCTCATGAGGATTGTTAGTAGGACTAGAGTCATCTGAAGGCATAATGAGAGCAGGAGGATCTGCATCAAAGTTCACTCAGATGGCTGCTGGCAGACGTTTGAGCTTCTCGCTAGATGTTGGCTGGAGGCCTTGGTTATTTGCCACATGGGCCTCTTCTTAGGGCTGCTTATGACATAGAGAATTACTTCCCCCAGAGTGATCAATCCAAAAGAAGAAAAGAGAATGAGAAAAAGATCAAGGCTGAAGTGGCATGTCTTTTATAACTTAATCTCAAAAATTAATCTTAATATCACCACTTCCATGGTATTTGTCACACAGACCAACCCTGGTACACTGTGAGAAGGGACTGCACAAAAGCACCTATGCCAGGAGACTCATGGGGCCGTACTGGGAACTATCCTGCTGCTGCTGCTGCTGCTAAGTCGAGTCAGTCGTGTCCGACTCTGTGCGACCCCATAGACGGCAGCC
>NW_011442628.1:0-945 GCF_000754665.1 Bison bison bison | reverse complement strand
TTCTCTCTAAGATCCCATGGACAGAGGAGCCTGGTGGGCTCCAGTCTGTGGGGTCACAAAGAGTCAGACACAACTGAGTAAATGAGCAAGCAGGTATAAACCCTGAGAACATATCCTTGCTCTATTAAAATTGACATCTGTTTAAATGACCTTAGAAGAGTTCCTTTGGAAAGGAAATAGAAGAGAAAAGAGTTTCATAGCCTGTCACACCAAGTTAGTTGCAAAGCAAAGCATGACTGGGATACAGAGCAAAACAACCAAATCCCCCAAATTATTTACGTGGGCATCATTATATTTCCTTTGCTGGAGTCCAAAAATATACAAGGATGATAAAATTGGGTTTTTCAAATGTGCCATGCAATTGGGTCAATGTTCTTATTTGGGTCAGATGTTACTCTGTTTATGGTAAGAATACTGCAAAGTTGTATGGTTTTTTGTAATGAATAAAAAGAGTTTTTTTTTTTTAATACAGATACACATACATGTCATAAGCACAAATACAATTACTTTTGTAGTATAGTGATGAATGTACAGCAGTTTCACAATACAGAGAGGAAACAGTGGGATTCTGACTGCGTAATCTTCCTTTTTTGAAATTTGAATGTTCACAATCTATAGGTTCACATTTTAGTAATGAATAGAAGATATAACATCGTTGGATCCATAGAAATTTCTAACTAAATACTGACCCCTAAAATGAAACTAAATTTAAAGCACACATACATAGCTTTGTGCTCATAAATGTTTGAAGACAGAGATATTAAAAATAGATTTAATCAATTAAATTAATACTTATTACATAACTACTCCAAAATCACTGCAGATGGTGATTACAGCCATGAAATTAAAGGACACTTACTCCTTGGAAGGAAAGTTATGCCAACCTAGATAGCATATTCAAAAGCAGAGACATTACTTTGCCAACAAAGGTCCATCTAGTCAAGG
>NW_011442627.1:0-945 GCF_000754665.1 Bison bison bison | reverse complement strand
TCAGGAGGCCCTGGTGATTGGTCCTCAGCTTTCTCCAGTCTCATCTCTGCTCTCCTCTGGCTCACCCCGCTCCTGGGAGGATGGCCTCCTCTTCTTGCACACATTCCCTCTTCAGAGCCTTCGCCCATGCTATTTTCTCTGGCAGATGTGCTGGTCTCCAAACCCCTCAGAGGGCTGGCTCCTACCCAGGGGTCGGGGGTGTAGCGGGGAGGGTCCTCCCCTTCAACGACGCTTCCACAGAAACCTTTTTGGACAACCCACGCAAAAACTGTCCCCTTTGCTATTTTCTCTCATAGAAAATAATATTTTGCCTTCAGAGTATATATCAATTCGTAACGATAGTCATGTCTGTACCTATTTGGGTAATTTATGCCACCCCCATGGGGATGGGAGCTCCACGAGGGGGCGTCATATCTATGGGGCTCACCCCGCACATCTGGCACCTGATACAATGCCAGGAACACGGCAGGAAAGAGGAACCTGTTGTAACTAAAGGGTGTTCTCTGCATCAGGTGCTGTTCTTGGTGCAAGAGATTCCTTTATCTCTATAGCAACCTCAGTCAGCTGGTCTTCCCATTGTGCAAAACAGGAAAGACAGGAAAATAGAGAACTACCCAAGGCTACTCGGCTAGCAGATGCCAGAGCTGGGATTTGAACCCCAAGCTGTTTCTTTCATCACGGCAGTACATACAAGACATGGATTAGTATACATGTAAACTTTTCTTTACAGATGATACAATCTACTACATATGTCTATGTTAGAAACATCATAATTATGTAAGTGAAAGTTTTTCAGTCTTGTCCAACTCTTTGTGACCCCATGGACTATACAGTCCATGGACTTCTCCAGGCAAGAATACTGGAGTGGGTAGCTTTTCCCTTCTCCAGCAGATCTTCCCGACCCAGGAATTGAACCGGGGTCTCCTGCATTGCAGGTGGATTCTT
>NW_011442626.1:0-945 GCF_000754665.1 Bison bison bison | reverse complement strand
GGAAGGACTATTGCTGAAACTGAAGGTCCAATATTTTGGCCACCTTATGTGAAAAGCTGACTCATTGGAATAGACTCTGATGCTGAGAAAGATTGAAGGCAAAAGGAGAAGAGGGTGACAGCAGAAGAGATGGTTAGATGGCATCACTGACTCAATGAACATGAATTTGAGCAAACTCCAGTAGAGAGTGGAGGACAGGAACCTGGCATGCTATAATCTGTGAGGCTACAGAGTCAGACATGACTTAGTGACTGAATAACAGCAACAACAAAATGTGTCCTGTGGAACTGTAGCTAAACTTTAGATCTTCAATTTGGTTAGAAATTCCACTAATTTATTACCACAGAGCTTGATAGGATATTCTAAAATAATCTATCATAGATGCCTAAGGAAGGCAGCTTGGTTGATTTGAAAGGGCAGCCCCCTGCCTAAACTCCAGCTCCATTGAGAGTTGAAGCTCTATCTCAGTCTCAGAATCATGAAGTTTATGGTCAGTTGGAATATCTCCTTACCCTGAAACAGGATGGCAAACTTGGTACCTGTTTATCTCACCTGGGTATTTGTCATTAGAAAGTGATGGGCACCTCAACATTCATGCCCCAGTGAGAACCGGAATGACCCTCTGAATTGTATCTTCTACTTGTCCTGCTTCAAGTTGTGCTGGGTGGAACAAGAACTAGGAAGAAAGCTGATATGGCTGATGTGGCTGATTGAGCTATTGTTTGGTCTATCATTTCTTTGAAAGTCAGCCTTTAAAGCTGAGGAAAACCCCCTCACCTTTGCTATCACCTACTTGATATTGTGTTTGTCTGGATCTGGTGGCTTGAGAGAAAAGGACTAAGTTTCCCTCCCACCCTGACTTTTAAAGTCCTAAGAGGAGAAATGTCTATTTAGATCTTTGGCCCATTTTTTGATTGGGTCATTTATTTTTCTGGAGTTGAGCTG
>NW_011442625.1:0-945 GCF_000754665.1 Bison bison bison | reverse complement strand
TTGCAGAGTCCTACATGACTGAGAGTCTTCACTGGTTCACTGCTGTGTTTATCTCTAAGTAGCCTGTGAAACTGTACTCTTTTTCCACCTATCTTCCTGCTTTACCTTTCTTAAGCAATTAAGTGATCATTGCTTCCAGGCAAAGTTGGCAAGAGTTTTGATTAGCCTAGATATTCTTGATAATTTTCTTCTAATGCCTGTGATGGTTTAGGAAAGAGTCAATGAGACTGGAGGAAACATGCTGAAGAACTTGTGGGAAAGGGATGTAGATGCATGCACACGTGCACACACACACACACACACAGTCCTAGCCTATGTGAGGATATAGTTATATGAAGATATATGAAGCATATATGAAGGGATGCAAACTATTGCACTTATCCTGTAATCACAACTAGACAAACCTAAGGAAAAAAGCCAATGAATATGCTGAAGATAGCAAAGAGATGATGGCCAGGTACAAGAAAATCTGGAGACGTCCAATTACCTGACTTCTGGATTTCTGATTCTGTGACATAATAAATTTGTAATTGTTTTCCTTGAAGATAAAGATTGAAACTAAGTCTTAACATCTTCCCGTCAATCTTATTTTTCAAGACTCTAGTAAAGGGCAGTATATTTCAGAGTACACAGTAAGCATTTAGGAAATTGTCCCGGAGTATCTAAATGGGAAAAAACTGGATATTTTTAAAGGCCACCCAGTATGATGAAGCCAAACCATTAGTAAATCAATACACCTCCAAAGAAATTATATATGCAGGATTAGATTGCTGGGAGAAATATCAATAACCTCAGATCTACAGATGACATCAAGTTAATATCAGAAAGTGAAGAGGAACTAAAGAGCCTCTTGATGAAAGGTGAAAGAGGAGAGTGAAAAAGCTGGCTTAAAACTCAACAGTCAAAAAAACTAAGATCCTGCCATCTGGTCCCGCCACTTCACGG
>NW_011442624.1:0-945 GCF_000754665.1 Bison bison bison | reverse complement strand
TCAAAATCCAGGCTTCTGATATGTGGAAATCTACCTTACATCTCATCTGTGTGATACTAATCTTGAGGTTAATTGAGAAGACAACCAAACCAAAAGCAAAAAAAAAAACACATACTACCCTCTGCCTTCCAAATCATCAGATTGTCAAATGAGGATAATTCTTGTCATTATACAGTACTGAAACTGAATCCTCTTCAAAGAGATTTTTCTTAACTGATGAAGCATAAACAGCTAAACACTTAAGAGAAAAAATACACCAAGAATATACCAGAACTTTGCTGAGCTCCTGTACACTCAAGCCCTTTCAAAGACCTTCCTGGTCTTTGTAGATGTAGTTAACAAGACAGATGTAGTTAGCTCCTGCCACACTGATTTCCAAGAAAACAGAAACTGACAAGAGTTTGCACACGTGATTAGGACAGGTTGGAGGTGCTATATTTGGTTTGTGCAAAAGGAAAGGTAGCAAGTAATGAAGAGAAGAATAAGGTATTGAGCTCTTGCTATAAAGATTGTGTTATTTAGTCCCCACCACAAACATCTGAGACAACTGTTATTTGAGTGTAATTTTACCCAGTGAACTATGAAAAAACTAAAAGTTAGTGAGATTCATAACATATTCCATGGCATATACTGTTAATATGTGCATTTTTGATCAGGCATATTAATTCAACAGGCTATTTCAGAAACAGGATTGTTTAGTGTATCCTGTTTGACAAGGCTAATTTTTACAACTAGGTCTTTTAACATTAGCCGAACTATATACTATTAAACTTTTAAGTTCATAAGAAAATCACTATGAAGTTAGAAAAACATTATTCTTACTCATTTCTGAGTGTAACCCCATCTCTGGCTCCCATTCCAATAGGCACATCCTTTGCTAGGGTAAATTTAGGCTGGTATAGGGTTGGAGAATATGAGGAGTGAAAAGTAAGTGATGTTTATTGG
>NW_011442623.1:0-945 GCF_000754665.1 Bison bison bison | reverse complement strand
GTGTGTGTGTGTGTGTGTGTGTGTGTGTGTGTGTGTGTGTGTGTACCTTTATTCTGAAACTAACATCGTCTCTTTTTTTCCCTACAAGTTACTAAATGTATTGAATCTACTTTTTAGGTACATTTTGAGTTATTCTGAGAATATTTTGTGGTTGAGTAATATCAGTTTTACTACAGGAATCTGTCACTGATTTTATAGTGTACTACAAGGAGCAAGTGGGAATCATTCCTTTTTTAAACAAAAAATATTTCCTACATTAGATCCAAATTCTTTGTATTTACCTCTCCAGTTGGTTTCTTTGCTGGACTTTTGCATCATGAATAAAAAGGCTTTTAAGTTTTCAATTGTCATATCATTTAGTCAGTTCATAAATATTTCTGAAGGCTGATTTCATACACTGAATGTTGTAAAAAATGACATGACTATTTCTTGAATAGAATAGATGGTTGTGACTAAACGTCCCATATCCTCCAGAGGACTTTTTCTTTTTCATGTTTAACCTGGGTGATTAGATATCAGGGAGTGTATCGATATGTATTACTTGAAAGTACACTCGGTCCTCTGTAGCCTGGGTGTTGCGCCTGGGGATTCAGCCATCCCCTAGTTTGGTCCTGTACTGCTCCGTTTTACGTAAGGGACCTGAGCATCTAGGCTTTGCTATCAGTGGGGAGGTAGCCGGGATGACTGTGGCATGTTTGTGGTGAAGGTCCTGTAACTAATTCCTCCCTGCAGAATACTGAGGGACGACTGTAATTGGGTTTCTCAGTAAGAACTATAATTACTTTCAAGATGACTTTCAAAACATTTAAAGAAAATGTAGATTTTATTACTGTCTATTTATGTGTTTTGAAAAGATTGCCCACCTAAAAATATTGAATCCAAGTCGTCATCATATTTAAAATTGACTCTAGGAAAGTCAATCCTTTGAATAATTTTTTTTTTTTT
>NW_011442622.1:0-945 GCF_000754665.1 Bison bison bison | reverse complement strand
TGCATGTCCATCGAGTCGGTGATGCCATCCAACCATCTCATCCTCTGTTGTCCCCTTCTCCTCCTGCCCCTAATCCTTCCCAGCATTAGGGTCTTTTCCAATGATGGACCAGCAAAAACTAAGGTACTGGTGCTCCTGGGCATACACAAAGAACCTCCCTGGGGCATTTTGGCATGGGCCATTTTAAGAGCCTCACGTGACAAGTCCTCACCTTTCGCAAGCACTGTGTTAAACAGCTGTCTCATCTGAGTACACATGTGAGGGAGGCGGCTGGTTCTCCCTCCTGCTTCCCTTACACCGTCACCCTTCTCCCACTTCCCCAAAGACCAGCATGCTTCTTACCCATCCCGAATCTTCCCACGGTGCACTGGCTTGAAGGAACATGTATGGCACAATGAAGCAGGAGTCTCAATTCCTGCATCCATGTGGAGAAGAATGGTGGCTAAATGACTGGGCAAATCAACTAGCTTCCAGTTCTCTGCTTTCATTCAAAGTGAAGGAGAATCTATTCTAGCTGTCTGTCAACTGATAGGTTTTTAATGATTACCCATATGATTTTTGACATATAACTCAAAAAGAGTTTATAAAACTGAGTGACACTGCTATAGCAAAACTCCTTACATTCATTAGTATTTATGTAAGTGAAAAGGTTTCTGAGCTCAGCTCTTGCATCTATTTTTTAAAGTAGAAATAATACTGAAACTTGACCCCTCCTGGCAATGAGTAATATTCATCTATGGATATATGATCTAATTGGGTGGGGAAAAAAGCACTTCATCCTCATTAAGAGATACATTTTCAATTAAGCTTTATTTTTTATGCTTCCTTAAGCAGCTATTACTAGGATATTGAATGGTTTGCCTTGGAAACAAACAGATCATTCTGTCGTTTTTGAGATTGCATCCAAGTACTGCATTTTGGACTCTCAAAAACGACAGAATGATC
>NW_011442621.1:0-945 GCF_000754665.1 Bison bison bison | reverse complement strand
GCTCCTCTGTCCATGGAATTTTGAGGCAGGATACTAGATTAGTTTGCCATTTCCTTCTCCAGGGGGTTTTCCCAGCCCAGGGATTGAACCCATGTGTCCTGAATTGCAGATAGATTCTTTACCACTGAGTCAGTGAGCACTAAACCTTTATGTCTTCCAATCCTGTAATTTGCTCCATCAGAAACACAGGGAACCAAATTCTATGGTACTTGTTTTTTCAACAAACCGAAATTTTACATCAGCAAAAACAGATGCCCTAGTATAGCCAGTTTCTTAAAAATTTACAAACATGCATTCTTACCATTTAAAATCACAGGTTCTATCCCTGGGTTGGGAAAATCCCCTGGAGAAGGAAATGGCAAGCTACTCCAGTAGAGTTATACAGATAACAAATCATTGTCTTATTGTCAGAAGGGCTTTACTGTCAGTAACTGTGTTTCATCAACCTAAGTTGAAATTTTTATTTTTTAATGTACCAATTAATTGTTTTTCAAATGTTAACTGATATCTTTGAATTGAATTATTAATCAATGGGAGTTCTTTTAAAATACCACATTTTGTTGCATCACTATTGTAATTGCAGTCTCAGCAAGTATATGAGAACTACCAGATTTTCCAGTGGTTTTTGCAATCTTTTAAGACCTAATCATTCCATTGTTATTTCTTTACATTTTAAGACTGAGTTTTGAGAGATGGCCCAGGAAAAAAAACATCTTTCAATGTACCCATGTTTAACTAGAAGTTCACATATTAATTTCTTTTTTATTGAAGTAGAATTGGTACAGAACATTATATTTCATGTGTACAACATTATGATGCCACATCTGTGCTAATTACAAAATGATAATCACAGCATATTGAAAAGCAGAGACATTACTTTGCCAACAAAGGTCCATCTAGTCAAGGCTATGGTTTTTCCAGTGGTCATGTATGGATGTGAGAGTT
>NW_011442620.1:0-945 GCF_000754665.1 Bison bison bison | reverse complement strand
ACTTTGCCAAAAAAAAAAAAAAAGAAAAAGTAGGAGGAAGCAATTATTTGAATAATGTTTCTGGTGAGTTTGAGTGGTTAGATTTCACTGGAACACATAAAGTGCTCTGCACATTGCTAGAGTGATGCTGTCACTATAGAAAGTATATAATTTGCTTCCATTAGAGACTTTGAGTAACTTTCCAATCACACCCAGAGACTTTCTCCTTCACCATCCACATGGACTGCCATGCTGCTGGGTGAGCACCTCATTACTTCCTTGGGGCTATATCTGGGTTCCAAGAACTGGAGAGATTTACTTCACTGATATTTTGTAAAATCCTACAGCTTCCTTTACACAGAAGGCTGTAGAAATCATGTGAAGTATCACATAATTTGGAACCAAATCACCACAGTTTACTACCAGTATGAAAATACATTATGAGCTCAGTTCCTGTAGAGGTGACTTTTATAGTAATTTAAATTTATCTTCAAAAATCCTTTGTCAATCTTCACAATATCTTTTGATATTCTTCTTGATCCTTCATGTATTTTCCTATGTATTTCTGAATCATTGAGATTTCAACCAAAAACTCTCAAACATATCTGAGGTCAGACCCAACTGAGGTTAACTCCTGACGTTTCTGGCTGTGTCATCTTGGTTGAGTTATGTTCCTTTCTCTGTCACTCTTTACTACTCTGTGGGAAAGGGAAGTATCACACTTGCTGTGTAGTGTTGTTGTGAAGACTGGAAATAACATCATAAAGTCTTTATAATCCTTGCCACGTATTAAGTGCTCCAAATGGTCCTTAACATTTTCCCTTCTCTTCTCCTTTTTCTTCTCCTTCTTCTCTTGTCTTATGTTAAAAGCTTGATTTTTATCACACACCTTTATAAACACACACACACACGCACACACATTGTTTGTCTCTTCTCTTTCACACATGTCATTTAGATTTTGAATGT
>NW_011442619.1:0-945 GCF_000754665.1 Bison bison bison | reverse complement strand
TAGATCATGCCTCAGTCCCTAGTATTTTAGGAATAAGACATTTGATCCATATCGAATGTAGACATGCATTATCATTTTTAATGGGGGCATAATATTTCTTGCTGTGGCTCTACTATGCCATATTATTTAACCTGTCCCCTAATGGATGGACATTTTTCTAATTCTTCATCAGAAAATAGTATGGTAGTGGTTACTTGCACACATATATGTTTGCATTCTTGTCCAGTTTATCTCCTTAGAATAATTTCTTGGAAATGGATTGTGGCTTAGAAATAATGGTACAGTTTAAATTCCGATTCAGGGTGGGAGGGAGGCTACGGGAAGGGGATATACACACTTATGACTGATTCCAATACAGCATGGCAGAAACCAATACAGCATTGTAAAACAATTAAAAATAAATTCTGATTCATAATGCCAGAGTGCCCTCTAGAAAAACTGTCGGTTCCCCCTCCCCTCTCAACAGTACAGAGTGTAAGAGTAGATATTTCTCCACACTCTGCCCTGCATTAAAAAATCTTACCAATCTAAAAGGCTAGCTTAATGTTTTTATTTGCTAAGAGGAATGCGAATTAGTGATTTTGAACCTGTTATAAAATTTCCACTAGTCTGTTGTTTTTTTGGATTATGGTTATCTTTTTTTAAGGTATTTTGTTTTCTTTTGTTCTAATATTGCCACCTTGAAGCTACATGCTTCCCTTCCAAGAAGTAGAGGAATTTGTTCTAACTCAGCAAAGTTTAGAATCTTAACTAGTGACCCAGCCCCTCTTCCAATTTAAAACCCTTCCTTTCCACCCTTGAAATCCTTTCATTTGTAACTAACTCAACGTGAACACTTAATTGCTTCAAATTCTGACAAGATGCTGCTGGGTATTTTGGTACAGATAATATCTATTTATCTACAAAATATAAGCTGTTCTAGCTTCTGTGTGAAAGTTTCCCTAT
>NW_011442618.1:0-946 GCF_000754665.1 Bison bison bison | reverse complement strand
GACTTAGCAGCAGCAGCAGCAGCCTCTGTACATGCATGCGTGCATGTTAACTCTCCTCTGAGGACAGACCAATTATTCTTGAATTGGCTGGGTACATATCCCGGGGAGCAATGAGTCTGGCCTGCTCCCACCTCAATCCCCTCCGCGTACAGACTCCTCTCCTACTATCTGCGCTCACAGAGGTGAGAGGTGGCAACTGCTCTCCTGGGACTCTCGACTTTGAATTCACCCCAAGGTCACTGCATTGGTCAGCAGACACTCCCAGAGCAAAGGCCCTGTCCCGGGTGCCAGCGAGTACCCACAGCAGGAGGATTTCAGTTCCCACAGTCATAAAGCCACTCTATCCCACATGCTCTCCATTTCATACCAGGCCTCGCAGGCTCAGCAGAAGCCAGCAAGGGAGACTGGGGAGAAGCCAGGTCTATGGAGGCAGATCTTGAGTCCCCAGGCTTGCCTTCAACCTCACCTCCCCTTTCTCCCTCCCGCTCACCTCATCCTCTTCTTCATCCTTCAGTGTCCTGCTGGCTCACCACCCCCTCCTGAAAGCCCCCTCCTGGCTGAAGGAACTTCTCTCTTCCTTGGATTCACACAGTAATTGCACTCTCTCCTGAGCAGAAGCCACAGCCTACTATATTTCAGTTGGTTGAGCCGGTTTCTCCACTAAACTGAGACTCCTTGAGGCAGGCTCCTTGTGCTGCTGTTGTTCAGTCACTAAGTCATGTCTGACTCTTTGCGACCCCACGGACTGTAGCACACCAGACTTCCCTGCCCATCACTATCTCCAGGAGTTTGCTCAAACTCGTGTCCATTGAGTCAGTGATGCCATCCAACCATCTCATCCTCTGCTTGCCCTCTTCTCCTTTTGCCTTCAGTCTTTCCCAGCATCAGGGTCTTTTCCAAATAAGTCACCTCTTCGCATCAGATGGCCAAAGTATTGGAGCTTCAG
>NW_011442617.1:0-946 GCF_000754665.1 Bison bison bison | reverse complement strand
TCATGGGGTGAGGGTGAAGGAAGCCCTGGTGGTCACTGTGGGCCAGGTGGAGGGGGTTCCGTCCAGGTAGGACTGGAGGGACCCGTGCACGTTGACAGCAGTCAGTGCTACGCCTCCCATCAAGAAAGACAAAGTCATGGGCCCCTGTAGGCTGGACACACAGTTTAGAAGAAAATCAGAAGGAAGTCAGAGCTGATGTCTGCAGTGGGCTTGGCAAGCAGCCAACCCAGTGGAAAGGAGGAGGGGGTGTCTGTGAAAAACCACAGTGGAACTGGGTCGTTTAGCTGACACAGAGGACCTTGCAGACATTTTTACTGAAGGATGACTGGAAGATGTGGAAAGAGTTATGAAAGTGATGCAGGCAAGAAATAGGGCATTCATTTACCATTGGAAAAGCAAGTAGTGGTAATACAACATAATACACAGGCATAATGTAAATGCTGAGTTTTAACTTATAAAAACTTATGGAATGATGGCAGGCTCTGCAGAAGGGCAACAGTGAAAAAAAAAGAGTGAAACCTTCATTTACTAGAATTTTAAGTTAATAGAAAACGTTCAAAGTTGATTAATCAGAAGTTAGTTGCATGCACGTACTATTGAAAAAAAGCCACTGATAAGTATCAGAAGAAACAATGGAAAAACAGAAATGGTTGCTTCCAGAAAGGAGGTCTGCAGGGTAGAGTGGGAGACTTGAGGCAAGTGGGAGAGCTCTTTATATCTGTCCTGATATAAAGAGCTTATGTTGTTTGACTTTTGTTATTTTAAAACTTTCAATTTTGCTAGTCACAACTGCAAATTCAAGCATGTAATTGTGGAGTCAATGGCACCCCACTCCAGTACTCCTGCCTGGAAAATCCCATTGATGGAGGAGCCTGGAAGGCTGCAGTCCATGGGGTAGCTAAGAGTCAGACACGACTGAGCGACTTCACTTTCACTTTTCACTTTC
>NW_011442616.1:0-946 GCF_000754665.1 Bison bison bison | reverse complement strand
ACTTGACTTCACATTCCAGGATGTCTGGCTCTAGGTCAGTGAGGTCCCAGAGCACCATGCAACTTATACATTCGTACATTTTTGTACATTCTCCTTGAGGACCCGGGATTAGACTTCTGTCTGAGCCTGTGCTATGATGCCAGGACCCACTGTGCTCTGGAGGGGGGGGAATGTTAGCCATGTTTGGGGGGAGGGGTACACTCAGTGGTAACTGAGTGTACTCACCCCATTCTTTTAGTACAGCCAACTCTAAGGCCATAAACAGAGGGTGTGGACTTTCGTTTCTCTATAGCCCTGAGCCCAAAACCTTCAAGGAAAAGGGATTGCTCTTTGTCTAGAGCTCCAGAGAGCCATCAAGGTCTGGCCGAAAGCACACAGACTTTGTAGCCAAGTAGACCAGGAAGCCCCATCACTATCAGGCCATTAAACCCCTGGGAACCCTAGTTTTCCCCTTTGCTTAATTATAATATATACTGCACAGAATTGTGAGGGGTAAATAATAAATGAGATAGTGTATTGTCTGTAAATACTATTAATAGCTTCTTCCTTGGTTCTTACGTAATATCCCTCTCCACTCTGCTGTAGGGCACCAAAGGTCTGGCCTGTGGCAAGAAGCAGAGCGGTTCTGCTCTTTGGGGAAAGGAGGGTTTGGGGTGCAGAGGAGAGCTGCGAGTGTTTTCTCTTGTGGCCGATCCCCTCTGAGCTGCTTCTCTCTTCCATGCCTCGCAGACCCTCCACCTCTGCCACTGGAGGCCTTCCCTTGCTCGATGTGATACTCTTGAGTAAGATAACCTGGACTGGCCCCTGTGTTGGCTTCCGTGCTGGCTGCTGCCCCATTTGATCAAGAAAGAGACCTTGGAAGCATCACAGATTCAAAACCCAGAATTTTATGTTTAAGTTTTCAACTGTAAATAAAGTTTTTTTTTTTTTTTTTTCTTTGTATGTT
>NW_011442615.1:0-946 GCF_000754665.1 Bison bison bison | reverse complement strand
TTTTTTTTTTACACCAGTTTAGGTTGCAATAGTTATTCCTGGTAGTTGCTAGAGCTCTGTAATTCTTATTTTCAGGATCCGAGATGCTTTAATGCAACTCTAGGGTGGCTTAGAACCCTTTTGCTATATATCTCTTAAGGAAAAGAACTCATTCATCATTCTGATCTTATTCCTTCTGTAAAACAAATAGGTTATTTTCTTTCAAGACTCTGCCTTGATACACAGCTCAGGACACTATTGAGTAATTGATATCAGATGACATTTCAGGAAACATAATTGCTTTAAGAAATTTCAGTCTGGAAGGTCTTAATGGTGGGATACAGAGGGTGTGACAAACTAAAGTGGGAGATTTAAAAAACTTGATGGAAGATATTTTATGCCCTTGAAATTATAACTCATAAATCACACAAAATAATAGATAAACATGGCCCTCAAACTTAAGTTAGTTGAGAATATGTCAAACATATGGTTTTCTAGAGCCATATATCCATGCATTCTTATTTTCCTGCACATATAACAATCTAACACAGGTGTTCTTGATAGGTGGGTGAGTTTCCTCCATGTGGTGATTCAGGGGTCACTCTCCTTTGGTCTTGTGACTCCGCTATTTCCTGAAGCACCAGTCTTCCTCATTCAATGGACAGATGGGGAGAATGAGGATAGAGATTGTATCAGTCATCTGGAAGCAACACACTCCATTTCTGCCATTACATTGTCAAGAATGAGTCATCCGTTTCCTTTACATACAAAGAAACTGAGAAGTAATTCCCTCTGTCTGGGCATCTGAGTCTCCTGGCAACTCTACATTATTGAAAGTGAAAGTGAAAGTCGCTCAGTCGTGTCCGACTCTTTGTGACCCCATGGGCTATACAGTCCTTGGAATTCTCCAGGCCAGAATACTGGAGTGGGTAGCTTTTTCCTTCTCCAGGGGATCTTCCCAACCCAG
>NW_011442614.1:0-946 GCF_000754665.1 Bison bison bison | reverse complement strand
TTCTAACTGTTGCTTCCTGGCCTGCATACAGATTTCTCAAGAGGCAGGTCAGGTGGTCTGGTATTCCCATCTCTTTCAGGGACAGATAGTAACTAGATTTATTGTGGTGATTATTTTATAATGTATGGAAATGTTAAACCATTACATAGTACACCTGAAACTAACATAATACTTTATGTCAATGATATTTTAAAAAAAGAAAAGAAACTGCAGGTAAACTAGGAGAAAACTACATTTTTTGCCTCAGGTAGACAAAATAACCTGAAGAGATAATTAAATTTACAAGATCCTTGATTAAAATGAAGAAAGTTATAATTAATTCACTATTAAGCTTAATTGATTCATTTGTAGAAATTGTAGAGAGACACAGGAGAGTCCATAATCAAATAGATAATGAGATAGAATGAATTAGAAAAAAAGAGTAGAGATAATTAAGTCATATACACTTAAATTTGTTATAATCAAAATAACTAAATTAATATATGCTCATAAATGTTGTTTTTAAAATAGATATTCTAAAGGTAAGACTATTGGATCAAATAATTTACACATTTTAATTCTAATAATGATTACCAAATTGCACATTCAAACCTACATATTGAGCTACAATCTAAGAAAATGCCTTTATTTTGTCAACATATGAAAACCAAAAAAGTGATATCTCACTTTTACCTTGAATTTGCTTTTGACATGTTGGGAAAGCGATGAAGTAGCTTTGCGCTGAGCCTACCATCTTGAAAGAAGTAGACAGGACTCAAACCTCTATTGAACAGCAGTGTAATCTTCACTGATTTTCCCTAACCTATGCTTCATTTTGCCCAGGTGTGAAATGTTAGTAATCATAACACTCAATATCTGTTATGCAGACTAATAAACACTTACATAATTAAAAGTACTGTATCTGAAGCATTTTTAAAAACCTTTATGTGTGTGTGTGTGTGTGTGT
>NW_011442613.1:0-945 GCF_000754665.1 Bison bison bison | reverse complement strand
GCCAGGGGTCTTTCTCAAGCATGATCACTTTCCTTTTTTTTTTTCCTGAATTAGCTGAAATTATTCTAGTTTGTCTGCGAACTCAAATAATAACTGCATTACAAATGCGGTTTGTTCTAGGATTATTATTATTTTTTTCATGTCCCTGCACTATTCCCAGCTTCTCACTGTGTCCTTGAAGTCTCTCTGCAGTGCATTTATCAAGCCCAGGTCAGTGGCCATGTTATCTTGTAAGGTCCCTATATCAGCATTGTCTCCTGTTTCCTCTGACAAATAAATGTATCCATCCTTTCCAGATGGTAGTAACATGTTGAATTCCTATAACTCACACCAGAAGCCTTCTCTTCTGTTGGAAGTGCTTTAATTAGAGGCTCTCTTACCCTAAATTTTGTGGAATGCATCTTCCTTTAAAGTAGCTTTTGCCATCTTCATTAAATCAGTCAGGGGAGATGTGGTCTCTGATACTGGGCTTTGCTGAACTGCTGATTGGGTTGATGTTCTTGGCAATTTCCCTGGAATGCTAAGACTGTTGGAGGATTCTACAATCTGTCTTGTTTAGTGCACTGTCTATAGGTTATCAGTTATTAGTCAGAAAGGAAATTGTCTTCTCTGCTCCAAGTATCTGAATCTTAACCGCAGTTCTGTTAGAAGTCAAGTATGTGCATTTCTGAATTCAATCTATTAATTTCTGCTCTCTTGAGTATGTATTTCATGAGTATGGAAGGCTCTGTGGCCATGGTAGTAGATCTAAACTGTGGCTATAGTCATATGGATATATATTCCAAGAAAAGATATGAAATTGACAATGTAGGTTTTTAAAACTCCAACTGTAGCTGCTGCTGCTAAGTCACTTCAGTCGTGTCCGACTCCGTGCCACCCCATAGACGGCAGCCCACGAGGCTCCCCCGTCCCTGGGATTCTCCAGGCAAGGACACTGGAGTGGGT
>NW_011442612.1:0-946 GCF_000754665.1 Bison bison bison | reverse complement strand
GAGTCAGACTTGACTGAGCGACTTCACTTTCACTTTTCACTTTCATGCATTGGAGAAGGAAATGGCAACCCACTCCAGTGTTCTTGCCTGGAGAATCCCAGGGTGAGAGGAGCCTGGTGGGCTGCCGTCTATGGGGTCGCACAGAGTCAGACACGACTGAAGCGACATCTATACAATGGCGTACTGTAGGAATTGCTAAGTGAAACTGTTGGGTGAAAGGTTATATACTTTTGAAATTTTGAGACCTTATCACCAGGCTGTCTTCACACTTCAGGTGTGTGTGAAGGTGCTGGCTCCCTCTCACCAGGAAGGTACAACATCCGGTGAGTTTATCTTGACCAGTGAGCTGGACATAAATGATACCACATTGTGATTTTCCTGTGCATTTCTCTTGTTGTGAATGAGGCTGAACCTCTTCTCTGGTACGTGTCTTTTCAAATCTGTATCTGTTTTGGTACTTTTTTGGAAGCTACCCTATTACTCGAGCCATCTTGAGAAAAACCTAACAATCGGCTTGTGATGTGTGTGAGCTTGCCAAGGCTTGGGTTTGGGCAGCTGGTTAGTGTGGGGGCACACCAGGCCCCCCAGGGCCTGCAGGTTAACTCGCGCTTAATGTGTGACCCTCTGTCCCACAGTGAGCGGGGGAGTAGCTGTCAGCTCCCAGGGTGACACCGAGGCCCCATGGCCCCCATGGCGGCCCTCCTTGCATTTCCCGCACAGACTAGAGACCACACTGCAGCAGGACTCGGCCTGGGCTCTGAAATCCAGCTGCATTGTCATTAGTCAAGGATGAAAAGAGATGCTCTAAGGGCCACTTCTTAACTGTGAGCCTCTTCGGTCACTCTTGTCCACCCTAGTGCCTCCGGGGTTTGCATTACTCTTCTAGCCGCAGAAGTGGGCACAGCTTTGTGCCTGGACAGTCGGATCACGCGGGAAGCAAGGCCTG
>NW_011442611.1:0-946 GCF_000754665.1 Bison bison bison | reverse complement strand
TGCTCTGTAGTTCAGACATATCCCTGACCTTGGACGGCATCACTCAGCCTTCACCTTTTCTACTTGAGCCTTGGTCCTTCTGCAGCTCCTTCCTCCGTCACCTGCAACCCTCTCTCCCTTGAAACCCTCCTTCTCTTGGCTTTGCTCAGCCTCTCACCCTTTCCCAAAGCCACCTGTGGCTGCTGCCTTGGGTTTGTCCTCCCTCCCGCTCACGTTCCACCCCCCTTCACTGGATGCTTGAAGTGCTCACACATCACAAGGTAGGGAAAGACAGGCGGGGTTTCATAAACACCCAGAAAGATCTTACTTGGATGTTTCTTTTATGGTGTCTCAAATGCATCCATTGATTTGGGGTGGGTGGTGGTGGAAGGGAGATTCTGCTGGTTGCTCTGACCCCTGCAGAGAACATCTTTCAGCCTGGCAAAAAATGGATATTTTTTTCCTCTCTAAAGTCTGTCACATGGAAGCTTTTAAAATAAATTGGATGTCAGAATGCTGGGTATTTGATATGCTTACCAAGTGCCATGTTCTGTGTTTATTTACTTCTCACAGCAAGCTCGTAAAATACGATTTATTATTTCTATTTTATAGCGAAGGGAATGTTCTGAGAGAGATTAAGCAAGCTGTCTGTGGTGTTTCACTGTAAATCTTTCTTTCCCCAGATCATGGAAGGTGGTATGTTGTAAATTCATAAAACCGGTCTCCTGGCCTTCCTCCCATCCTGCCCCCACATTCCAGCCACAGAATCCTGGTCTGGAAGGATCCCAGGACCAAAAGCCTCATTAATAATTTACATATCAGATGGATATCACACTGCAGCTTCTCTTGAATATCAAAAGGAAAGTTTGAATGGCCAAGGAGAATACAAATGAGCAAGACATGGTAACAATAACCCGGTGTACGAGACAGCAAAAGAGACACTGATGTATTGAACAGTCTTATGGAC
>NW_011442610.1:0-946 GCF_000754665.1 Bison bison bison | reverse complement strand
CAGTGTCTTTACGATCTCTAGTGATGCACTTGCTTTTGCTCTTGATGCTGGTCATTTGTGTCTTCCCTACTTTTTCCTCACCAGTTTAGCTAGAGGCTTGTCAATTTTACCGATCTTCTTAAAGAATCAACTTTTTGTTTCATGGATTGTCTATATTATTTTCCTGTTTCCTATTTTATTGATATCTATTCTTATATTATTTCCATATTTCTGCTTCCTTTGGATTACTTTGATTTTCTGCTTCTAGCTTCTTAAGGTTGTAGCCTAGAAAGAGCTTAAGCTAATGGCAAAGAAGATAGGGTAGATTATAAGCAACTCTAGACAATGGAAAAGATGTGGTACATCCAGAAAAGATGTGGGGCCTGGCAGATAATACCTCCAGAGTCTATAGATACTCCAGTACACACACATGTTGAAGAATAATGCATCTTCTCCTGACTCGGCGTTCTTCTTCTCTACTGCCATATCGACTTAGTTTCTACTCTTCTACCACCCTTTCATTTCTGAATCCCTGGGACAGAAGAAGCTCAACATGGCCACTGTCGCGATCCCTGTGGACAGTCCTAGCGTCTGTTAGGAAAATGTACCTGGATTGGCGGCTTCTCCCTCCGGTCTCTCCTCTTCAGCTACCTGCTAAGCATGGCTCATCACCATAGAATATATGGCAGAAGCCTTTCTGTGCATTTGCCAGACCATTTTGATCTCTTCCTGGGCACAGCAGGTAGGCTGCATTTCCCAGCAGGTGGGGCGTATTACTAGTTTGGGTCAGTAGAATGCCCATTTCCAGGCCCAGCACCTAAAATCTCCAGGACACTTTCCATGTTCTTCTTCCTGTTTTCTGGAGAGTCATCAATGCTCAGAGCAAGCAGAACTTTCATCAACACACATTCTGTGAAGTAAGTGAGGAATACACGTGTATCTTTTTTTTTTTTTTTTACAGTAATGT
>NW_011442609.1:0-946 GCF_000754665.1 Bison bison bison | reverse complement strand
GTTTGAGTTCCTTTTTTGTAAAAGAAGAATAGCTATAACTATACAGACAGGATAATTTTTTTTTTTTTTAAGATTCAATAAGCTAGCCTATTAGAAACCCTAAACTCTTTCCCTGACATATATTCATAGAAGGCACCCAAATCTGATGACTAAATGGCTATTCCTAAGACTGTTTCTTGGATCTGCTTCATTCATGTTTCCAGCTTCATAATCTCTCTTTTGAATGCTGTGTAGTTAAAGCAGTTTTGAAAATTTAAAGATGATGATGTCGAATACTAATTGGGGAGAGTGTCTGGGACAGGAAGGGGACCACGTGATGCTCAGCTCCTGGTCTGACTAGCTGGCTTGGAAGGCTGCCAAGTCTGGAAACTGCAAAGATGAAAAGAGGGTCAAGTTGGGAGGAAGGTGAGCCGTCATGATGAGGAACAGAAAAATCTCAGCTGTCAACATCCTTCTCATGCCATTTTACTTGGTTGTACAGCCCTGGAAAAGGAAACACTCTGTGGAGAACATTGGAAAAAAGACAAAGTCATGAGGTTTTGGGGTAGACAGGAATACTCTGCATGTGGCCTCCATGGAGAGGAATCCATATGTGCAAATTCTGCCTTTGAGATAAACCATGTGAAGCCACACAACACTCTTAACTCGGGCAAGAAAGGCTATTATTCTTTAGAAAAAGCACTTGGAGATAACTGAAGAAATGTGGGTTCTGAGAAGGGTCAAAATGAGACTTAGGAGGCCAAGTAAATGCCAAATTCATTTACAGATATAAAGTACAGTAACTTAGTGACAAGTCGCAGAACTGGCCCACAGGTCATAGCAACCATGGATTTTAGAACCTATTGTGACTAAACAAACAAATTTGGGTTACTCTTGGCTGTAATACCTTCCAATTTTAATTCCCAAACATAGTCCACTGGAGAAGGGAATGGCAAACCACTTCAGC
>NW_011442608.1:0-946 GCF_000754665.1 Bison bison bison | reverse complement strand
ATGAGTTAATAACGGTCCCACAGATCTCCTGGGAGACAGTGGCTCCAGGGAGCCAGCTGTGAGGGCTGCCCCAGCTGGTTTCCTGCACTGTGTAAGAAGAGTTTTCTCGGGCCGTCACAGTCATCAGCTGCCTCCAATCCCACGAGGCCCCTGGGACTAAGGCTGTAATGGGCTCTGAAAGGGGACAGCAGGCACTCAGATGCACTCTGCACAATCCAGGGACTGACCACTAGTCCAGCAGGTGACTCACAGCAAGCCTCTGGCTTACTGGCTTTGCTAGTTTCACTGAGGATTTCTTTAATTAGATGGTGATTATGGTTTAGTGTGTCAGCTGAACCACAGTCCAGGCTTCCAGGACTAGGGATTGTTGGGGAATTAAAGATGCTGTGGCAGCCCTCAGTCTGTGTAGCATCTTCCCAGCCACCTCCCTTCCAAGCACAGGGGGGTGTGACTCCCCCACCCTGAGCTGAAGCATAGCCAGGTGACCTATTTGGCAGATAACATATGAACGGAGGTAAGGTCTCTTTAAATTTTGAACACTAATCCCAAACTGAACTGGAGTGCTCCCCTTACCTCACTGTATCCACTTCTCTTGTTTCACTACTGATGTCTGTTTGATCTGCAAGTGAAGCTCAACACCTGTCCTGTCCTGTAAGGAGTCCCTCATGGAGAAATGACCTTGAGGGACTTAAATGTGCAGACACAATGCTTCCCAAACAGCCTTTTGTTGGGTCAGGTGATGGGGGGCGTTTTAACAGTCACTGTTTTTCCAGAACCACAGCATTTACCTTAGGAATTCTGGCGGGCTTTATGAAATGAGATGTTAGAAAATAAGCATGAAACAGTAAAAATAAGTCTTTATAAAGTTTAGATTCTTTTCACTTTTAAGCCCAATATGTGGATGGTGAGCAATAATACTGAGTCCATTCAGTTTCATACCTGAGCT
>NW_011442607.1:0-946 GCF_000754665.1 Bison bison bison | reverse complement strand
ACTTGACTTCACATTCCAGGATGTCTGGCTCTAGGTCAGTGAGGTCCCAGAGCACCATGCAACTTATACATTCGTACATTTTTGTACATTCTCCTTGAGGACCCGGGATTAGACTTCTGTCTGAGCCTGTGCTATGATGCCAGGACCCACTGTGCTCTGGAGGGGGGGGAATGTTAGCCATGTTTGGGGGGAGGGGTACACTCAGTGGTAACTGAGTGTACTCACCCCATTCTTTTAGTACAGCCAACTCTAAGGCCATAAACAGAGGGTGTGGACTTTCGTTTCTCTATAGCCCTGAGCCCAAAACCTTCAAGGAAAAGGGATTGCTCTTTGTCTAGAGCTCCAGAGAGCCATCAAGGTCTGGCCGAAAGCACACAGACTTTGTAGCCAAGTAGACCAGGAAGCCCCATCACTATCAGGCCATTAAACCCCTGGGAACCCTAGTTTTCCCCTTTGCTTAATTATAATATATACTGCACAGAATTGTGAGGGGTAAATAATAAATGAGATAGTGTATTGTCTGTAAATACTATTAATAGCTTCTTCCTTGGTTCTTACGTAATATCCCTCTCCACTCTGCTGTAGGGCACCAAAGGTCTGGCCTGTGGCAAGAAGCAGAGCGGTTCTGCTCTTTGGGGAAAGGAGGGTTTGGGGTGCAGAGGAGAGCTGCGAGTGTTTTCTCTTGTGGCCGATCCCCTCTGAGCTGCTTCTCTCTTCCATGCCTCGCAGACCCTCCACCTCTGCCACTGGAGGCCTTCCCTTGCTCGATGTGATACTCTTGAGTAAGATAACCTGGACTGGCCCCTGTGTTGGCTTCCGTGCTGGCTGCTGCCCCATTTGATCAAGAAAGAGACCTTGGAAGCATCACAGATTCAAAACCCAGAATTTTATGTTTAAGTTTTCAACTGTAAATAAAGTTTTTTTTTTTTTTTTTTTTTTTTTTTTT
>NW_011442606.1:0-947 GCF_000754665.1 Bison bison bison | reverse complement strand
TATTGCCTGGAAAATCCCATGGACAGAGGAGCCTGGTAGGCTACAGTCTATGGGGTCACAAAGAGTCAGACACAACTGAGTGACTTCACTTTCACTTTCTACATCTGTACATGACTACTGGAAAAACCATAGCCTTGAGTCATCTAAACATATTCATTGTTTGAAACAGTCATTGTGCATAAGCCCTGTCTCTCTGCCAGACTTAGTTAGCACTTAAGTGATAAAGAGTTGAAGCTTACTGATGTCCTCTTTTAAAAATACTCTATTTATTACATATCTGTAAGTTCCACTTCCAACAGAAATAGACTGCAGACTCTCACATTAAGCCTCATGTGTAAAATGCTGTTATGGTTGAACTTTTGATCATCATCACATTCATTGATTATTAATTGGTTCCAAAACTGTGCACCAGGCACGTAAGGAGGGGTGCTACAGCATACTCACAAAGGGGTTCTGGAATATTTTAAATTTCTGAGAGAAACAATTCTCAACATCTATCTACTGCTAGTTCAAAAGAGTACCCATTGACCTTACACTAGTTTTGGTTACATATTATTGCAAAGCTGGATTTTTGGCAGTTGCTGTGATATAAAGCAAGTACTTTTGATCAATGTGGCCCCAGAAATGAGCATGGCAGTATCCGATTCCAAGATCTGAAAGTTGCATAGTGTTCAACATGAAATGGAGAAGGACACTATGAACCTTGTTCCTCATGTTCTCCACCTGCCTTTTGTCTATGGAAAAACTTTACCCAAAGAATAAGCATAATCAGAGAAGTGAGAAAATGCAGATACAAAGGAAAACAGCCAAAGAGACCACATAATAATAGTTTAGTCATCAAGCATAGTAAAGGACCTTTAGTTCCTTCTCAAGGGCTATAGATATTATTCTGGGCCATATCCTGTGAGCTCTTAAAGATACTGAAACCCCCACCAGGTGGAAGAAGT
>NW_011442605.1:0-947 GCF_000754665.1 Bison bison bison | reverse complement strand
TTTTTTTTTTTTTTTTTTATTCAGGAGTTTTGCAACAAAAATCAGGTAGTCAGAACATCAAAAGATTAGTTAATTAAAGAAAATCCAAACATCTCAATTTAACGAATTTAATACTTTTCTATGTATGGGAAGATGCAAGAGTCCAGGCTTACTGAAACCATTCCTTTGATATGTACCTGACCTATCCAGGACCAGCATCCTGTTCTTTCCCATCCCGAGTTCCCTCAGGGTGCACCCAGGTGGGTACAGTGGCTGCAGGCCTGGTAGCAGGCAGCCCACCTGTCTCTCCTGAGTTCCCTCAGGGCTCACCATCAGGGGCAGTTGTAGCAGCTGATGGTCTGCTGGCTACAGCCCCTTTTGTTTGTTGATATGGCAGGCAACATTTTTCATCCACAGTGCTTCCCCTTAGTAATAAAATTCGACCAACATTTGGGTGACATTTCACAACCAATATGGTCCCATGGTGCTAGAAAGGCTCATTCCTAGATCAGGCAAAGATTCTGTTGATAAGCTACTCAATGTATTGAGAAGTTTTCTTGGAGCAGGCCCTGTTGATATCTAAAATTCTCTGGCTCCCTTGTCTTACTAGTCTATTATGATCGAGGAAAGGTTTTTCACTGTTGCTTCTTCCCATATCTAGAATCACACTATTACAATCATTGATCTATTTCCTTGAGATGTTTAGCCATCATTAATTTTGTTAGAGACCTGGTTACACATTGAGTAATGCAAGAGACAATCTTATAAACTAGCTGGGATAAATAATAGAGCTAGTAACATTAATAAGATCATAGTACAACAGAGAGAGACACAAACCATAAACAATCTGAAAACAAAGAACAAACTAAAACAATGATTAGTATGAAAGTGAACATGTTAGTCACTCAGTCATGTCCGACTTATTGTGACCCATGAAATGTTGTCCGCCAGGCTTCTTTGTCCATGGA
>NW_011442604.1:0-947 GCF_000754665.1 Bison bison bison | reverse complement strand
TGTTCTTGCCTGGAGAATCCCAGGGACGGGGGAGCCTGGTGGGCTGCCATCTATGGGGTTGGACAGAGTTGGACACGACTGAAGCGACTTAGCAGCAGCAGCAGTGTGATAGCATCCACTTTCCAAATGATAGTACAAAACACAGAAACTTATATGCTCCCTTACAGGGAATGGTTTTAATCCTGAAATATAGCTTATAATAATAGTCTAAGAGATTTACTAAATTTGGTTTCCAAATTGAAAAAGAAATTTACCATTCATTATTATTTAATGAAACTTTCAGAAACTAGTAATACAATTATTCTTCATTGTGGTCAATATTTATTTTAAAAATACTAGAAACTGAAGAAATGGACTTCCCTGGTAGCTCAGGAGGTAAAGTGTCTGTCTACAATGTAGGAGACGCAGGTTCGATCAGAAACTGAAGAATAGTAACAATGACATGTAAGCTCATCTTATACCACTATTCATTATGTATTATATTCTAGATTTTTCCTAGAATTCTAGGATTTTCCCTATTAGATTTTCCCTAGGATTTCCTATAATATTACATATTATATTCTAGGATTTTTCCTCAATATTTCCTATTATTAACTCAGCAAGCCATGGCAAACTAGGTACAATGAGTATTGTCATTTGACAGGTAAGGAAACCATGGTGACCTGTCCAAGATTATGGGAAGGGTTCTGTAGCAAAGTTAAGCTTTAGAACCAGAAACTTTGACTCTAGCATCTGTGTGCCTGACAATTGTGCTGGTTTGACTATGACTTTTTAAGAAGGTAATGAACTCCTCATTTTTTAGCTTGCTGATGAGATCTTTTATTTGCTGTAAAGCAGTAGTTGTCAATAGGGCTTCCCTGATAGCTCAGCTCATAAAGAATCTGCCTGCAATGTTGGGAGACCTGGGTTCAGTCCCTGGGTTGGAAAGATCCCCTGGAGAAGGGAAC
>NW_011442603.1:0-947 GCF_000754665.1 Bison bison bison | reverse complement strand
GCTCTTCCGATCTAAGAGTCGGACACAACTGGGCTACTGAACAAAAATGAAAAAATATCAAGCTTCTGGGAAAGATGGTTTTCTTGATGGAAGTTACTTGTCTTACAAAAAGACTCTTTTAGGAGATTCTCTTTCTTCTTCCTTTTCCCGATCAGAGATTGCAGTGTGGGAATGAGAGTCCTGAGCTGGCACAGAGCAGGCCTGAGGAGCCCTAACAGCTCGTGTAGGCACGATTCTAGCAATGCACCCCTCTCTTATAGGCTGTGTCCCTTCCTTCTCTCTTGACCTGCCATAGCCCATTCAAAAGAAAGCATTTTGCTGGTGATGGGGATATTTCCAGTCTCATCTCCAAGAACTAATTTCTTTACCCACAGGCAGAATGGTTCTCTCTCCTTATCTGTGTGTGTCTGCTGTTTGTGGCTAAAATTTTGCTGTAACTGGAGTTGCTGCTGTGCTTTCCCAGCCCATGACCTCAGGCGAGCCCTGTGCACCTTCCTCTCTAAGCTGAGACTACTCTAGAAGGTCATGAGTTTCTTGGTTCAAACCTTTGTGGAAATTTGATAAAAAACAATCTATCCAGAAAAACACACAAGTTTTCAGACATGCCCTGGAATTCAGCTCATGATTTGGGGAAGGTTATGTTCTGGACTTTGTTGGTATGTTACTGTTACATATTGACAAGAACTTTAGGTTGAAAGACTTCTGTAAGTCTACAATAAACCTCGTTTTAGGGATAGAGTAAACGAACACGTGGGCTTCCCTGGTGGCTCAGTGGTAAAGAACCTGCCTGCCAAAGTAGAAGACTCAGGTTTGATCCCTGGGTTGGGAAGATCCCCTGAAGAAGGAAATGGCAACCCACTCCAGTGTTCTTGCTTGGTGAATCCCATGGACAGAGGAGCCTGGAGGGCTACAGTCCATGGGGTCACAAAGAGTCGGACATGACTGAG
>NW_011442602.1:0-947 GCF_000754665.1 Bison bison bison | reverse complement strand
TTCACATGCTCCCTCTTTTTTTCTTTTTTTGGGTCAAACTGCCACTTGTGGGATCTTATTTCCCTAACCAGTCCTAACCGTTGAACTGCCAGGGAATTCCCAATGCTCCCTCATTTTCACTCTTAATATTTTATTAGAATTTTCTTTGTGTTTGTAGACCTTTTTTTTTTTAATCTTTTGGACACACAAGTGGCCTCATATACATATTATTGATACTTTGTTTAATATATTAAGGACATGCATTCAAATGAACATGTAGGTAGATTTTTTATTTTATTTATTGAAATTAGTATAAGTGCACATGCAGTTAGTTGTAAGAAATAGTACAGAGATCTCATGTGTGTTTTGCTTGATTTTGCAGTGGCATGTTTTGTGAAAGCATCTAATACCACAACCAGATTATTGACATTGGTATAATCCACCAAACCTACTCAGATGACCCAGTTTTTGTTTTTCGTATTATTTTTTAAAGAAAATTCTTTATTTCTATAAGGACATATTCCAGATGTCCCTGGTTTTACTTCTATTTGTTTGTGTGTACTCTGTTCTTTGCATTTTTGTCACCTGTATGGATTTGTATACTCAGTACCACAGTTAAGATGTTTAACAGTTTCAGTGCCACAAGGGTCTCTCCTGTGGCCCTTTTGTATCACATCCATCTTCTTCCTGGCAATTCCTCCTCCATCTTTGGCCAACTACTAGCCTGTCCTTTGTTTCTAAAATTTTGTCATTTAAAAAGTGCCCGTCAATGGAATCATGCAGTATATATATATGTATTGGGTGTTTTCACTTAAAATTACCTGGAGAGTCATCCAAGTTACTGAGTATATCGATACTTTATTTCTTTTTGTTACTAAGTAGAAGGCAATGGCACCCCACTCCAGTACTCTTGCCTGGAAAATCCCATGGACGGAGGAGCCTGGTAGGCTGCAGTCCATGGGGTCTCG
>NW_011442601.1:0-947 GCF_000754665.1 Bison bison bison | reverse complement strand
CGTTCTTCCGTTGATTCAGGGTTGACTTCTTTTACGATTGACTGGTTTGATCTCCTTGAAGTCCAAGGGACTCTCAAGGGTTTTGTCCAGCACCATGACTTTTATAGTCATTGACAAACAAAGCAGAGGCAAAGCTTAGTAATGATGGAGAGAATAAAGTAGGAGGGGCAGGATCCTGATCAGTTAAACTCCTAAAACTCCCAACTTTGTTTATAGCAGCAACAGTGGGAACAGTATCGCTCCCAGATGACCCTGGTAGGAATCAAGCTCCTTTTGAGTCATAGAGCTAAGGCATTTTGGGTAGACAATCCTGGCACCATGGTAGGAGAAGGCACCTTGCTTTTCAGAACAGATAGACTGTTTTTGGACCTGACACAGACTCTCAATACTCCATTGCTAAACCTTTAACTATATATTTGTTCAAATATTTTAGAAATTGCTTTGGTTTGGAAGAGTGACTGCTAAGTATTTCATCACTTGAATCACTCTGTTAAAAATAGGGTGTTATTTACCCTGTAAATATTATATATTCAAATTATACCATTAAAAAAGAGCTTTGGAACTCTTAGAAGTGTTTTTACATAACTTCTAGCTTTCTATTAATAATTTCAAAACTCTTGATTTTGCAAGTTGCCACAGAGAAGCTCTAATATTTGTACAAGTAATAGTCTCTTTTCCTGCTAGAGATGAGATCTTTATCTTTATTTTCCAACACCTAATTAAGATTTCTTTTTTCCCCCCAAATTTGCAACAACTGCTTGATGATTTGATAATGTTTCCCCTTGAAATTTATAAAAGTTTTGAAATGTCAGTTAGGAGAATGAAGATAAGAGTCCTGGGGTGAGGGTGAGTCATGGAGGCAAACAGGAATTTTTGTGCACAGTCCAAATTCTGCCGCATTACAGTAAAGGGATGACCTTTTTTTTTTTTTTTTTTTAAAGTGGTTT
>NW_011442600.1:0-947 GCF_000754665.1 Bison bison bison | reverse complement strand
CCCAAGGACTGCAGCACGCCAGGCTTCCCTGTCCTTCACCATCTCCTGGAGTTTGCTCAAACTCAGTGATGCTATCCAACCATCTCATCTGACCTTTTGTAATATAGCTTTACTATCCTCACTCAAACCACTCTTGCATATATGAGTAAGAAAACATTCATAACACATCTTCTAACACCCAGGATGATAAATGTGTATGGGTACATGCTTTTTCCAATTAGTAAACTGACAACAGAGCATGGACTCCTTTCTGTTTTAACTATCACTATTAAAAATAAATTTGAAATGTATTCAGTTCTTTTACTACCTTACCTAGCCTGATGTGAGCTGAATCTTTCTTTCAAAGTAAGGATTTTGTAGAGTTAAACATCAGTGTTAAGCTAAGAAAAAGGCAGCTTTTCTTCCAAGACTAGGTTCAATGGGGTCCTTAGACAATGAGGCCCATATCGTTTAGTAAGGTCGTCACTAGATTCGAACATCTCTGTGCTTATCACCTTTCCTCAGCTCCATAACTAATAATTCAGTCAACATTATACATTAAAGTGCTTGAATTCTAAGTTTTTAAACTTCATCTATTCTGTCTTTTAACACAGTATATAATTTCTTACTTATTTACAGCCTGCTCCATCTATCCTGTGTTTCTTCATATTCAGGCTGTTCTGCTAGAAATGAGAATAAGACAGCAACATGCTAACGCATCTTGTAATTAGTGTGCAAGTGATAACTTTACACCTGCTGGGCTGAGCAGACAATTTAAAAGCATAAAGTACCGTGAAGTCCTATTTGCTAGCCATAGGAGTCTCTTCTTTTCCAGTAATTCTGAATGACTGTTTTAGGCAGCAAAGAAACATGGCTGCACAGGCAATAAAGGGTTAGGAAGGGGCGAAGGGGGATCTTTATACACTGACAAGAAGAGCTGTTGTTCCTTCCTAACCCTTTATTGCCTG
>NW_011442599.1:0-947 GCF_000754665.1 Bison bison bison | reverse complement strand
TGCTGCGATTCATGGGGTTGCAAAGAGTCGGACACGACTGAGCGACTGAACTGAACTGAACTGAAACATTTATAAAGTATAGTCATAAAGTGCTCTTACTCAGGTACTTACCAATATGTACTTACTCATGAGTGATATCATATTTTACATATAGACCTTATTGGGAAAATAAAGGCTTAGTTTAAAAAGAAAAGCCTTTAAAATGTAACTTTCAAGCTTTTCCAATGCCTAATGGAGTGCTTTAAAACCCAAAACCAGGAATCTAGGAATTATTTGCTTCTGGTTTCCAATAAAACTTCATTAATCAACACAAATCACTAAAAATCAGTAAAATGTCATAAAAGCTTGCATTCTATTTTCCTGAAAAACTAACTGTGTGATATCTATAGTGATGGTTAGAAAATGAAATGGATTAGACATGTCCTAAAATACAAATTAGTAGTTCATGGCAAATAGGAAACACATGTATGTCTGTACCTAGGTATAAAATATATGTACAACAGTTGTTTAGCTTGCATGAGAACTTTTTATTCCTTATCATCAATTCATTTATTTATTCCTCTATTTTAAAAGAATCATAAAGTTTATTATTATTACTATCCACTTTTTACAAACAAAGACAATAGGACTTACAGAGGTTAAGAAACTTGCATAAGATAACAAATTAGTAAATGGGGATCAGGGTTTATCCCAGCAAATCTGAGCCCAGGATCTGTCCTCTTCAGCACAAATACTACATGGACTACCCTAAAGTATTTGGCAAGAAATTGTCACCTGCGTTGTTCTCTGGCCAAAAATTATGAATCAGCTAACAGAACTCAAGAAATTAAGTTAAACATGTTGATTGCCATGTCTTAAATTCACTCTATTTATAGGAAAACATATCCCCAGGTGGTGCAGTGGTAAAGAATCTGCCTGCCAATGCAGGAGATGTAAGAGATGCAGGT
>NW_011442598.1:0-947 GCF_000754665.1 Bison bison bison | reverse complement strand
TATGTTAAGTGTGAGCTATTCACATACAGACAAGGACATAAAGCAGGCAAATGGATGTATGCTTCAAACTCAGAAGAAAGCTGTATACAGAAGATGTAAACTTGAGAGTCATTTACATACAGATACTACTCTAAGCCATGAGACTGGAAATTATCAGTGGAAAGAAACAGAGAAGAGGACAAAGACTGTACCTTGGGATACTACAATCTTAAAGAGGTTGAAGAAATGAAAACAAAACAACAGGATATGGAGAAGGAAAAACTGGGCTGGAAAGATAAAAAACCAGGAAAGAAAAGTGTCCTGGAAGACAAGTTAAAAAAAGTATACTACTGACAGATCAAGTAGTCTTTTCTCTTTCTATACTTTTAGACATTATTTTGATCCATATAACACTTTATCAAAGAAAATACCTCAATTGAGCTAACCTTTATTCTATTGTTTGGCATTAAATCCTTTACATATTAGGGAAGGATTTAAGCCATTTACAAAATTTTGCTATTATAAAGAACTCTGCAATGAACATCCTTTTGCATAAAATTTTTTGTTTAGGATCATTTCCTAAGCACTGAAATAAAGTTACAGGGTCAGATACTAATCAATTTTAATGTTTAACACAAGTTGTCCAAATGCTTTCCAAAAATACTTATATTAATACTATTCCCAGTAACTTTATATGAGAATATCTAATTCAACTTCTCTATTCTTTGACAACATTAGATACCACAGTTTTTAAAAGCTTTTTCTAAAGTGGTAGATAAGAAATATCATCTTACTACCATTTTAATTTCTCTGACTGCTGGAAAAGCAAACAATTTTCCATACATCTGTTAATCAGTTTAATTATTCACAGAATATATTTGTTGCTAGAATATAGGGTTTTTCGTTTTATAGTATAAATTCTCACATTTATTTACACACACACACACACACATACACAAATACACGGG
>NW_011442597.1:0-948 GCF_000754665.1 Bison bison bison | reverse complement strand
CTGAATTTGGCAATAAGGAGTTCATGATCTGAGCCATAGTCAGCTCCCAGTCTTGTTTTTGCTGACTGTATAGAGCTTCTCCATCTAAGCATTGCGCTAGTGAATGTACAGGTCCTCTGTAGTGAATGGAAAAGAGATGCTATTAAGGAGACAGGATTTCTGCTCAACCCTGAGGTCTGAGGTGAAGTTAGAGGTCATAATTGCAACCCAAGCTTTGCAGTGGCACATACTAGTTCTTCTAATCCATTTTTGATGCTATGTGATAGGTATCATTCTCCTCATTTCTCAGAGGAGAAAAACAAGGCTCAGAAATGTTCAGTAATTTGCCTAAGTTCTTAACACTTGCCTGGACTGACCTTCAAACATAAACCTATCTGAGCCTAAATCTTAGTCTCTGATCATCACACCACATTGTCCTCAGTAAAGTGTTAACTCATTTTTCTTCCCAGGCTAATTGTTCTAAAGATACAAAAATAATGATAATGAAATGTGGATCCCTTTCTCAAGAAAATCAGAGTCTAGTGGGAGGAAACAGACATATAGATAGTCATTAAATGTGCTGAAAAATACAATATGATCAGTTCAAATAAGTAGGTATAAAATCTGTAAGAACAGAAAGGGAAGAGAGTCAAGGGAAAAGAGAATATGACAGGTGGGATGGGATATTTGTACTAACCTTAGAGAATGAATAGACCTCAGGATGGGCGATGATGATTCTTTTCCCACATTTACAAATGAGGTGAAAGGCTAAACCAATGAGGTGATAAGGCTAAAGCCTGCCAACCAAACATGTGTCTTTCCACTAAAGTCCCCAACTGTTGACTGCCCGTGCAGCCCAGCCGGAGGCCAGATTCAGGCCCTAATCCCAGAGTCCTGGCTGTTTTGCTCATTTTGAGCAGTGTGATGTATCTCTGTCACAAGTCACACAGGTAATTTGCTAATGTTGTT
>NW_011442596.1:0-948 GCF_000754665.1 Bison bison bison | reverse complement strand
GAGGATAAGGACATGAACATCTGTGAGGGCTATTATTCTGCCCACAACAATCTCGTATGTAAATCTGCTATCTTCTCTTACCTTTTGGAAGTAGCATAAACAGCATTGTATTGATGGTTCTACCAGTCTTTGATGGAATGTGTCTTTCTCCTCTGTTTGGAAACGCCATTACCAGATATTTCAGAAAAACAGAGCAAAGAAGATTAAGTAGGACTAGGGGACTCAGCTGTGTAGCTGTATAGCAAGTCATTTCCCTGGAATTTCAATTCAGCACCTTCAGCTGAAGAATGGATAATTATAAGCGCTTTCTCTAAATCCTAGAGCAGTTCTGACAGTCACAGAACCTGAAAACTTTGTACACCACTTTGTAAATGGAAGAGATGGTAGCCTAGCTGCCCCAGTGGGTTCAAGGAATGTGAGTGTGTTAAACCATCAAGAAGCATCATTTAAAAAATTAAAACTTGCTAAAAATACAGATTTCAGGAAAAGAATCTTAACTGCATGAGAGAGGATGAAATCACTCATTTCCATTCTTAAACAATCCTTTCTCTCTATCCTCTGAGATAGATCATTTTAATCTCTTTTCATGTTTACCTTGTTTTGCTTTTTCTTCTGCCCTGATGTTTGTTATGCTTTGAGTAGATATTGATTCCCTTCTCATTAAGCCTACAAACATCTAATCATTCCTGTTTGGTTTTTTCATTTTTAATAATTTATATTTAAATTTTGGCAAATAGAGTGGTCTAACCTTGCCCTTTGAATGCCTGTGCATTCAAGTTCTTTAGGCAGGTTTTATCTCTTGTTTTTTTAATTCTATTTTGAGTTTTATAAAAATAGATGTTTCTTATTATCCCCAACCCATAATTTTCTTTAGTGAACTTTTGTTTAATTTTCTTTTGCTTTAACATTTTATTTTTCAGACACCTCTCATTGAACCTCACGTTCCTC
>NW_011442595.1:0-948 GCF_000754665.1 Bison bison bison | reverse complement strand
TTTAATTTTATTTTACTTTTAAACTTTACATAATTGTATTAGTTTTGCCAAATATCAAAATGAATCCATCACAGGTATACATGTGTTAAAAACTATTTCTAATAGGAGATTCACTTTCCATCTTCTAAAATCTGAAGTCAAAGCCTTTAGACACTAAATGAGCAATGCTGTGCCAGGCTCTAGCCTGTGTTTCTTAGGAAATGCTGTTATCAAAGAGGGATCTACTTTCACATTATTCATTCTTTTGGTCTGAACCTAGAGGTACCTTCTTGAACTTTTTTGACTAGGGTGTTCCCTAGAGGTGTAGAGTTCTATTAGTCTGCAGTCCCTAACAGAACTCAGCACATTTCCTGTGAAACTTTAAGTACAGATTTAAGATTCATAGATAGATTTCCTTCTTTAAGCATTAAAAAATAAAACATAATCAGCAATATATGCTTCTCATGAGAATAGAATTCATTCAAAATGGCCTCTTGCAGTACACAGTTCTCTGCTCAGTGTTGGCAAAATTGCCAATAGAATACATTAAGACATTAATATATTGCTGGGTGGCATGAGGTCTAGATGGTGTCTCTGTTTTGAGTCCCCTGCTTGATTTGATACATCCTTACCCTTAATGTGGGTCGCCCTGACTTAGAGGGGATCTACCGGGGATTGCTCAACTCCCATTCTTTTTCAGGAGTGCCAGAGTCATTTATCAGTCTTGCAGGGTGATTCTTTCCATTCATCTAATACCATCTGTGATAGTTAAATTTATGTGTCAACAATGCTTGGCTGTGGTATCTAGTGCTTTGGTCAAATGCTAGTTTAGCTGTTGCTGTGAAATGTACTTTTTAAATGTAACTAGCACTTATGATCAATCAACCTTAAGTAAAGCTAATATCACTTCATGGGAAATAGATGGGGAAACAGTGGAAACAGTGTCAGACTTTATTTTTCTGGGCTCCA
>NW_011442594.1:0-948 GCF_000754665.1 Bison bison bison | reverse complement strand
GTTCCATGTCCAGTTCTAACTGTTGCTTCCTGACCTGCATACAAATTTCTCAAGAGGCAGATCAGGTGGTCTGGTATTCCCGTCACTTTCAGAATTTTCCACAGTTTCTGGTGATCCACACAGTCAAAGGCTTTGCAGAATATTATTCATCCTTAAGGGGGAAGGAGATTCTGTCACACTCAGCAATAGAAATGAATCTAGAAGATAATTATGTTATGTGAAATAAGCCAGTTATAAAAAGACAGTATATTATCCCACTTATAAGAGGTATCTAAAACATAAAATTCACAGAAACAGAAAATAGACTACTGGCTAGGAAGTGGGGAGGGAGTTGCTTAATAGTTATAGAGTTTCAGATTTGCAAGAAGAAAAAATTCTGGAGCTCAGTCTCACAGTATGAATATAGCTAACATTACTTAAATGTATGCTTAAAAAGTATTAAGAAGGTAAATTTTATATGATGTGTTTTTACAACAGAAAAAATAACAAGAAAAGTTACATAGCTGATGGAAAGCTAGTGTTCAGTAATAATAAATAAAAGAAGGAAGGATACACATTTTAAAATAGTAAAAATGTAAGAGCATTGTTTTCAATGGGATCTCTTTCCTCTCCCCAACCAGAGAATAGGAAATGGTCAATTGTTGGAGGAATACAGTGGGACAATGGATATGAGAGACGTAGGAAAAATCTCTAAGATTAGAGAGTATAGCAGAGTCACCCCATTATGTTATAGATTGACACATGAAACTGTGTGCACATTTGACTAGCTTATCCAGGTATGGAATCATAAACAAAATGATGCCTGCTAAATTTAAGCAATTCAGTTTAGTTCAGTTCAGTCACTCAGTCGGGTCTGACTCTTCCCGACCCCATGAATTGCAGCAGGCCAGGAGAAGGCGATGGCACCCCACTCCAGTACTCTTGCCTGGAAAATCCCATGAACGGAGG
>NW_011442593.1:0-948 GCF_000754665.1 Bison bison bison | reverse complement strand
TGTTGAGCTTTAAGCCAACTTTTTCACTCTCCACTTTCACTTTCATCAAGAGGCTTTTGAGTTCCTCTGAGAGCCATAAAAGGCTCAGTTTGATGTATTAATCAATAGATTGTTTACCACAGGGGCAAGGGAGGATTTTAGATGTGGCTCTGAAGCTAATCTTAAGGTATGATTAGAAGTTAGATTGGAGTCCACTGAGGACAGGAGGAGTCCCCTGTCTCCACACACTGATGCTGCGCAGCTGAGGGCCTCACGCAGCCAGATGAAGCAAAAGGTCTGGATTTCTCTGTGCTCTCGTTACATTTCATATGTTGGAAATTAATTTTTAAAGTTATGAAAACAATGGGACCAAAAAAAACACAAAAACCTGTGAACCAAGTCAAGTCTTGCCTGTAGGGCATCAGTTTCCTGAACCATCTTTAGGAGAGGGCGTTTCAGTCACACCAGATAGCACTAGCAATGTCAAGACTTGGGCCGGGCAGCCGGGTCAGGGAGCTCCACGTCCCTGGGTCGGTTAGGGTGTGGAGGAGAGGAAGCTGGCCAGAGGGCAGTGCGGCAGGCCAGAGAGGGAGTGCTGAGCGGCACTGCTCTCGGTGGGGCCTTGTGCCTGCCAGGCACAGGATGACTTCCGTTGAGCAGGGCAGACCTCTGCATCAGGAACCAGAGCCCTGTCCTGTCCACCCTGTCAGCATGAGGGTCTAAGCAGCAGCAGGGCTGTCTTAATCTCACAGCTACTACTGTGCTGCTCTCTGTAGATTATGAAAGACTCCCAATGGGGAACTGAGAATTAAGATGGATTTTACCTATAAAGCAATAAATACCATTCGGAACAAGAAAACATTTCCAACTTTTATTCATAAAATTATTAATCAAAACAGAAAGTGGATTTATAGAACCACATAAACAATAATAACAAAACAGGAAGGAAATAAAATACTAGAGAGAGAG
>NW_011442592.1:0-948 GCF_000754665.1 Bison bison bison | reverse complement strand
GATTCATGGGCTCGCAAAGAGTCAGACATGACTGAGCGACTGAACTGAACTGAGGTGGCATCTGGTCTCATTTTTAAGTTTAGTTACAAACCACTCCTCTTATCTACTCCTTCCCTATTACTTATCTACTACTGTATATTTATCTACTTATAATTTCCATTTCTTTGACTCCACATATTCATTATCTCATAAATGAAAAAAGTGCTGAGATACTTTGTATTATGGATAAAATGGTGAAAGTGCCTTGGGCGTGATGCTGTAAAAATCTGTATTAGAATAGAGTCTCTTCTACTTTCTAGTTAAATCATCTGAGGAAAATATATAAAATTCTCTGAACCTCAGCTTCTTGTAAAATGGACATAACACTTCATTGGATTTTTTTCTGAGAAATCAATGAGAGAATATGTCCAAAGGAACTGTGCACAGTGCTTTGCAAAGTAACTGATTTAGAGAATGAATGCGAAATGTTTGCCCCAGGAGGACTAAAGAAAGCAGGAGAGATTTCTTATGAGAAATGTTGGCAAATGTTATTACTTGAATTCCTTTTAGAAGCTGTATAGAGCTTGATTACCTGAGGCATCAAAGAGGGTATATGTCCTCCATCACAAGATTGCATGCAATATTTGGCAGTGTATTGTATTCTGATATATCTGCAATTTATTTTGGGAAAGAGTTGTATGAGGAGTTCTATATTAAAGTAAGAAGTATTGAATTTTTCCTTCAATTCCTCTGGGCTCTGCTTTATCATTGGCTTATTAATGATGATAGTAAAAACCATTGAAAACAGAGAATGGAGATGTTTGAGGAGTGGGTTGTTCTCTTAGGGCAAATAATTCATTTACTTCTTCTGATTGTAAATTTCTTTTTTACTTAGAAGTATTTTGCCTTGAGAGTCACTGTTTTATTTGTGTGTGTGTGTGTGTGTGTGTGTGTGTGTGTGTGTATCCT
>NW_011442591.1:0-948 GCF_000754665.1 Bison bison bison | reverse complement strand
CTCCTGGAGCTGCAGGAAACATTGCACACGCTGCCTCCTCCCGACTTCTCTGAATATGATTCCCCTCAGTCCAGGTGATAGGCTCTCGGCTGTTCCTGCTCATCCCTCTCTTTTAGCTTCTTCTTGGCCTCCCTGGCAGGTCCTGTTTCATAAACACAGACCCTGACCTTGACCCTTCCTTTCTGTGCTATCCTTTCTTTAATAATCTCACCAGTTCCAATCATACATGGTAGACAATCCCCATATCGACATCTCCAGCCCAAACCTTCCCACTGTATTCAGCTGCCTACTTGATACCCTTCCCTTGAATATCTCTTAGCCATTTCAGACTGACCCCGTTTCAAACCCCAACCTCTTTAATCACATTCCTTCGCAGAGACCATATCCTTTTCTAGTTTTCTCTGTCTTAGTAACTGAAATCTCTTGTCCCTCTAGCTGCCCAGGCTGAAATTCTGAGCTCCATCTGTAACTCCCCTAGCCCACTCTGTGGTCTTCTCACTGACCCCACGGGTTAGTTCCCTTGTTTCTGGTTCACTCGTCTCTCATCTCTCAATCTGAGATGACCAGGCATGGCACTAGACAGATGCTAATAAATTAAAGAGACTTGGTCCACATGCTTGGGAAATACATGTCGGATGATGAATGAATACAAGGATGGGTGACTAGTCAAAGGAAAGGCAGTCTTAGATTCTCAATCAAAAGTCACAGCCTTACAGTTTTCACTGAAAGAGGCTTGTCCCTGATTAGTTTGGTGCCACTGGTCAGGGAACTCAATCTTGGTAAGATTCAGTTTCCTGATCTAGCAAATGAAACTAGTGACACCTATCACACAGCGCTATTGCAAGTTTTCAATACGCATAATGCCTAGCGCATCAGTGCTCAATACTTCATCAAACAAGCACACACTCTAATACAAACTATACCACCATTTGATCAATTTTTTTTTTT
>NW_011442590.1:0-948 GCF_000754665.1 Bison bison bison | reverse complement strand
ATGAATATTCAGGGTTGCTTTCCTTTGGGATTGACTGGTTTGATCTCCTTGCTGTCCAAAGGACTCTCACGAGTCTTTTCCAACACCACAGTCCAAAAGCATCAATTCTTTGGCACTCAGCCTTCCTTATGGTCCAGCTTTCACATCCATACATGACTACTGGAAAAACAAATTGTAGAAGACTATTTTAGATTGAGCAAAGGGTGTCTGTAAAAGTGCAAATAGGCACCTTAGCTGTTTGAGAAATTATAAATGGTTCTATATAAACTGGAATATAGGTGTGTTAACGGGGAAGTTGGTACAGGGCCAAATCTTGAAGAGGTTCCTGTGAAATGCTGAGGAGCCTGCACTTTGTCCTGAAGGACAGGAGGAACATTTGTAGAGATTTATTCAGAGGAGAAAGATGATCAGATCAGTATTTTATGGAGATCCTCTGGTGCCAGGACGCAGGAGTCTGGGCAAGGAAAAACCTGCTAGATGACTATTGCAATACTGCAAGCAAGAGGAGATACAGGCTTGAAACAAAGGCCTGACTGTGAGGGAGGTGAGGGAGCATAGATAGGAGCGAGAGCTTGAAGACCTGAGTTCTAATCCAGTCTCTGTCAACATCCACCTTGAGTTCTTTTCTCCAAAATGTGTATATTGCTCTGTAAAATGAGGACATTGGACTGGATGGTCTCTAATGGACTCTGACATTCAGTAAGGATTGGGTTTTCTGTATGTTAGAAGTAGAGCCGGGGTGAAGGTGCAGCGTCAGTATTAACGGTTGATAGAAGTACTTTTAATAATAATGGTTGGATCAGCTGCATCCTGCTGAGAACGTAGACGGACCATGATAAATGCACATTGCAGTGGATAGGAGAGTAGATTCTTTGCCTCCATTCCACAATTCACACAGAAGGCATCCTTAGGACTTGTTCAAAAATAAGGGTTTGTAAAACCCTCATT
>NW_011442589.1:0-948 GCF_000754665.1 Bison bison bison | reverse complement strand
CCTACCCAGTGGTCTCTTTCCCACTTCTGCACGGAGTCTCAGAATTACTGAGAATTGCTCATCTCAGATTAATGTAGTGAGATTGAGTTCATCTCACGCTAACATATTTGACTCAAAAGTGTGCCATCTGTTCATCCTGGTCACCCAGACCCACACCGTTAGTGTGCGTTACTCAGTGAAAGGCTTATGAAGGCTTCAAGAGAAAATTAAAAGCAAAAACAAAACACTTGGAGTAGAGAACTTAAAGGTTAATTCACCAGCTGAGATATGAGGTGTATCAGATGTTAAATTAGACTTGAGATAGGTCTCCTGCCATTTATTTATGTGTGCACTTTCAGAACTAAACCTAAGAGTGTTCATAAGACACAATAAGAGAATAAAGGCGGCTAATATTTTAGAAGATGTTTTGGGCTTAATTTTGCAAAATCAAGAATTTGTATCTAATTTGGAATTCACTTCAGTCTATGAGATTAGACTGGGAAGACTTCCTTAGAATTGTTGGCTATCTCTCCTGCTCAGCTCCTCCCTGTGTTGAAAATGGGTTGTTCTCCAAGTAATCTGTCATTGCTATCAGAGTTGCTCTCGGAGCCTTCAGACTTCTTTGGAGCCTGTACAGTTAGGACTTCTACTTTAAAATGCCTCACTGGTAGGTTTACCTGAAGTGAGGATACGTTCTATGATTTCCCAAAGTTAGTACGCTACATCCTAAGTATTAATGATCTGTAGCAAGGGATGGTCATTCCTTTAATTAGTTACCAAAAGCTGCTAGAAAAATGCCTGCCCGTTTCTGCCCACAAAACAGATTGAAGACTTACTGTGCATGGCAGAGGAGGTGAACATGCATTGATCATATGCACTTGATTTTAGAAAAATCTCACAGATAACATTTCTGAAATTTTTCTACCTGCTACAATATTAGTTTTAAGAATCTTAAATATAAGTTTTCCT
>NW_011442588.1:0-948 GCF_000754665.1 Bison bison bison | reverse complement strand
TTTTTTTTTTTTTTTTTTGCCAGCATTTTTTTTAAGCCATCCCAACCTACATATGCTTCTTCAGAGTGTGCATACAGTGCTCACAGCATCCTCAGAATCAGCTTTGAAATGGAACCAACTGGACTCCTGTCCAGCTGTTTATACACTTCTTGGCGCTTCTCCTACCCATTTGTTTTCATCTTCCCAACTCATTTGATCCTGTGGCATTAGGGCCAACAGCTGCAATTGGTCCATAAAATAGCTGAATAATAAAATGCTATAATCTGATCCTTGTAGTTTTCGTGATGACTGAGTTGGTAACAGCAGTGCTATAGATTTGTTTGGCAGGTCAGGGGAAACATCATCTTTATTTTACCGGAAGAAAGTTTATGTATAAGAAGGATTGGTAATTGATCCTGAGTGGTATAATTGTATCTCCTGAATCCTAGTCTTGTTGTTTACTGAGTACCTATTAGACACAGTACTTTGTATTGTATGCACATTATTTCTAATCCTCAGAATAAGCTTGTAAGAACTGTGATATGACCTTAATTTTCCGGTGGTGAGAAAACAGACTCAATAAGGTTATAACCCTTATCAACATATTCAGTGTTACAGCAGCATTGTAGTATTACCTGGAATTCAAATACAAGATCATGCTTCCAAAGTTTGTGACCTATCCATAGCATATTGTAGCAGTAGGTTTTTTTTTATTGTGAATAGTATTTTATTTCCATTTTGCTGTTAATGACATCAACTACTATGATGAAAGTTTTTATGCACATTATTGTACATCAGTTAGTGGAATTGTTGCAAGTGCGTATGTTCAGCTTTAGGAGATGTTGCCTGAAGGTTTTCCATAGTGGTTTTAGTGTGTGAATATTCTAATTCCCCTTCCTAGCCAGTACTTGATCTAAAACAATTTTAGCCATGTGGCGAGTATCAAGCAGATGAGCAGGCAGGGGTCGC
>NW_011442587.1:0-948 GCF_000754665.1 Bison bison bison | reverse complement strand
TGGATGGCATCACTGACTCAATGGACATGAGTTTGAGTAAACTCTAGGAGTTGGTGATGGACAGGGAGGGCTGGCATGCTGCAGTCCATAGGGTCACACAGAGTCAGACACAACTGAGCAACTGAACTGAACTGAACAGCATTAATGATGAAGTTTAAACATGCCTTAACATGTGATGGCTGACGATAAGTATATTACTGAAAAAAAAAGTCACACTAAAGGATACAAATGTAAAGTGTACACACAGACCCGCAGCACCACCACTGCACACACCACAGGAAGGCTCTGAGAGAACATTGAGCCGAGTGCATCACTGAAGAGCATCAGAGAGAGAAACAGCAGTGCATCCTGGGGGATATCAAGGGCCTGGCAGCGAGACTCAGTCTTCTCGTTTGCAGCAAGTGGCACTCCAGAGTACTGTTATAAAGGGTCAGGTGGTACTCTCAAATACTATTCTAGAGATGCTGGGTCAGGTAGTACTCATAAGTGCTAATAGACAAGATTGAGTGGTACTTCAGAATACTGACAGACAAGGATCAGGTGGTACTCTTCGGTACTGTTATAGAGACATGGGGTCAAGTGGTACATGCGAGTACTAATCGAAAGGCCAAGTGGTATTCCTGAGTACTGATAGACAAGGATCAGTTGGTACAGCCTAGTATTGATGGATACTCAAGGTCAGGTGGTACTCCTGAGTACTGATAGAAACTCAGAGTCAGGTGGCACCCCCAAGTATTGGTAGATAGGGTCGAATGGTACTCCCTGAGTACTGTAGAGATGCCGGGTCAGGTGGTACTCCCAAGTACTGATCAAGACAAGGGTCACGTGGTACTCTGAGCACTGATGGACACTCAAAGTCAGGTGGTACTCCAGAGTACCGTTATAGATAGAAACAAAGATCAGGTGGTGCCCTGGAGTACGATGGAGACACACGGTCAGGTGGTACTC
>NW_011442586.1:0-948 GCF_000754665.1 Bison bison bison | reverse complement strand
CCATCTGAGCCACCAGGGAAGCCTATAATGAAGTATATTTTGGAGTAAAACAACTCATAGAAATAATCTATTTGTGGTTTAAATTTAGAATATGTAGTAGTTTAAAGTATCTAATACATTTGTATCTCATGTCATTTGCTTTGTGAAAGATTGGGGTTATAGAAGTCTAATTAAAAAAAACACAAAAAACTTTTTAGACCCAGTGATGCTGCTGACGAAGGTACAGACATGTCCATTAATGAGTCCAGAAATGCAACAGATGAATCCCGCCGAAGACTGATTGCATATCTGGCTGAGCACATTCTCTTCAGTAAGTAGAATTCCACTCTTTCATTCCGTAATTCAGATTCAGTGTGATGCAGCGTGAACCATACAGGTTTTGGAATCTGCCAAAGTTAGATTCTACTTCTGGTTCTAGAACTAACATGCGGGGGGTACTAAGTAAGTTATTAGAAGGAAGATCATGCTGAGAGGATTTGAGATAACTGAATGAAACATCTCACACAGTGCCAGATAATTAGTAGGTGCTCATGAATTAGTCTCTTTGAACCCATTTGTGGCACAGCTTCTGGGTTTATGGTGCATGTCCCTTTCCCCTGTGACCTCGTGATCTTTTTATTTGGTAAATATTGTGTGTCTTTTGCATGTAAAGCTTTTTTCTGCCTGTGGGGACTACACATTGAGTATTGGCTCTGTACCTAAAGAGGTTCTGCTCTTCTCAGTGGGGTGGTTGTACACTAATAATGCAAGTGGGAGTGAATCAGAGTGGAGTGAGTTACATGCAGAATTAGCCATTCTTAAGTTGCAGATGGCAGCGTTGTATTACATTGTAGAGGCTGCTGTAAGGTCCGAAGCAGCAACAGCTTGGGACGTCTTCACCCTCCCCTGTGCCTCCTCCCCATCAGGTTGGGCCCTCCGCTCTTGCTGGGATGTCTTCACCCTCCCCTG